>NW_005362227.1:256198-262668 GCF_000412655.1 Myotis brandtii | reverse complement strand
GCAAGACGCAGTTGGGCCTGCAGGGTGACGGGGGAGTGAGGGGAACCAGGGTGTCCTGCCGCAGGTGCAGAGAAAGGACAGGCTGCGGCCTGAACTTCTGAGGCAGCTCAGAGGGAGGCGGGATGGGGCCCAAGGCACTGCAGCCCGGCCCCTCTTCCCAGAAGAGCTCTCAGCAATGGCTAACAGGAGTCCACGGTACTGCCTCAGCTCACCCCGCCCCCCACCCCGCCCCCCACACACATTTGTGAGGAGCACCTGCCTCGCAAACACCAATTCTTGTGCATGCTTACCTGCACCCCACCACCCCATGCCCCCAACAGTCCCCCAGTCAGACTCACAGTGCAGCGAAGTCTCGCCCAGGGGAAGGTCCGGGCTCCAAGGCTGCACAGGCTCAGCAGAGCCCGTGGCTTCAACAGGGAGTGAACTACGGTGCGCAGCTGCGAGCCTGTAGCCTGCCGGGGCCTGAAGGGCCCTGACCCAGGACTTCCGGCGCAGAACCCTGGGCGCATTCGGATGTTTGCTGAGGTCCGAGGCTGAAGCGCCCAAAGGTGACCATTGTGCATCCTTGGGGCCAGTTGTTTCTCCCAGCAGCTTCGAGTGGAGGTGTCTAAATCCCACCCAGGAGACCATTGCTGCCTGTGCCTTGAATCATTCCTCTAAGGAGCAGACTCAAGGCACTATTCTTTCTGACCCAGCACCCACCTGCCATGAGAAAGCTGGATCTTCACCACCACCACCCTTCCCCCCCCACCCCTGCGCCCCCGCCATTGTGGGGGCTTTAAAAACTTTGTCCATGCCTGGCCTGCGTGGTTGAGCATTGACCTATACACCAGGAGGTCACCGTTCAATTCCGGTCTTGTGGGCTCAACCCCCAGTGTGGGGCATGCAGGAAGCAGCTGATCAATGATTCTCTCTAATCATTGATATTTCTATCTCTCCCTATCCCTTCCTCCCTGAAATCAATATATTTAAACACACACACACACACACACACACACACACACACACACACAACTTTGTTTACTTCAAAACTCATATCAGATACACAGTTTGTTCTGGGATAGAAGAAGACCTTGACCTCCAGAGAGCTCTGACCTTGCCCCTCCTTCAGGCAGGACAAACCAAATTTTCCCTTCCCCAGAGAAGATTTTAGTCTGAAGGTCTAGGTCAGACTGCAGAGGGGGCCTTGGGCCTCCGAAGGCTAACCCCAGATCAAAGTTGGGGGCTCCAGCATTCCCTCACCTAGAAGAGGGGCAGTGAGGTCTTATGGGCCTTTTGGAGAAGGGGAAGCAAGCATCCATCCCTGCATCTGGCTACAGAGAACTGGGGCAGTGGCCAAGAGGGTCCCATCTATAGCCTGTGATTTTGCCAGCCCCTTCGAAGAGGCAGAGGATGGGGAACAGCTGTCTGGCCCAGGTCTTCTCAGGCCAAGTTGAAAATGGGAGCCACTTTAGGAGGGTGGGGAATTGCAGCGTCTTGTTTTGTTTTAAGGTTTTTATTTTTTTCCCACTTCTTAAATAAACATGAATATAAATATCTTTCATAAAACTTACGTAGAGTTGGGGGTAGGGTGCGGGCGGTGGGTGTCCTGGCCTCCCAGCATAACTCATCATGTCACCCAAGTTCTGATGTTGGAGGAAGTTGGCAGCCAAATTCTCCTGTTATTTCTCAGGTGAAGTAGGCCTGGATCACCACGTTCTCTAGGAAACCCAGGGCCTTCAACATCCGCATAGTGTCTCTCTCCTGCCACTTCACTGGGATGTAGTTCATCTGCAAGGCCTCGCTGCCTGTGGACCCACCTCCGCCTCCTCATCGGATACATTGGCCAGCTCCCCAGGAGACTCCTCAGCATCTGATGAACTGCTCCTGTTGTTGACTAATTTGCTGCAAAACCTGAGAGTTTCCAGGCCAAACATTAATTGAAAAGATGTGTCAATACATTTCTGCACTCTCCATTTTATTCTGTTGACTTATTTCTATATGTGAACCAACTCTATATTCCCTGATATATGATAACTTTAGCAATAAGTAATCCAATGTGATGAAAATGAATTTAAAAATTGAAGAATAAATAAACAGAACCTCACAGAAATTTTGGAAAACACCAGATGAACAAAAATATGTGTCATAGGAGTCCCAAAGGACTAGATAAAAAGAAAGAGCAGAAAAATATTTGATAAAAAAAAGACTTCCCAAATTTGATACAAAATCTTAGTCTACATATCCAAGAAGCTCAATAAACTCCAAATAGGATAAATGCAAAAATCACACCTAGTCAGAGTTTTGAAAGTGAAAATATTGATTGCAGCAAGAGAAAAATGTTCCATCACATGTAGGGAACACATCAATATTTTTGAAGTCTGTTTCATATCAGAAATAATGGCAGATAGAAGACAGTGGAAGACATTCAAAATTTAGAAATAAAAAATAGTTTTCCTAATTTACTGAGGTAATATACTTATTACCTTGACTGTGGTGATGATTTCATAGGTGTTCATATACCCAAACTCATACAATTGTATACTTTAAATACTTGTATATCAGTTGTATCTCAATAAGGCTGCTTAAAAATTCTATATACAAAAAATATTTCAAAAATGAAAGTGAATAAAGACCTTCCCAGATAAACAAACACTGTGAAAATGTGTTCCTCATAGATTTATCTTACAAGAAATTCTCAAGGAAGTCCTTCAGGCTGAAATGAAATGACACCAGGACATAAATAGGAAGATATGATGAAATCCAGAAATGATAAATATGTGGATTACTGAAGCCTAGGGAAAGTGGTCTAAGGCAGAAGAGAAGGAAATAATTTTGAATGAACACAAAGGCAAATTGATGGTCATGTTCTGAAATTGGATTGTCTTGATATTTACACACCTATATAAATTTTCTGAAATCACTGAATTGCATACTTAAATAGATTGTTAATTTTATAGTAATTAAGTTATACTTAAATACAACTAATTTAAAAGCCAATTAACATTATCATATTTACAGAATAAAAAAGCAAAACCAAATGATCATATTAATATATGCTTAAAGGCATTTGACATCATTCAATATGAATTAATAAGATAAAAAATTTAAGAATAAAAGGAAACATCCTTAACCTGGCAAATAGCATCAACACTTACACTTAACATCATATGTAAAAAAAGATTAAATGGTTTTCTCTTATGATTAGAAAGGTCATGGATATCCAGTGTTACACTTCCTATTTAAGATTTCACTGGAAGTTCTAGCCAATGCAATAAGCAAGAAAAATAAAATGCATACTGATTTGAAGAAAAAAAATAAAACTGTTTATATTACAAAAATCATTCTTATTTACATAGAAAATACCAAGGAATAAATCTACAAGTTCCTAGGAATTTTTAAAAAAATGTCAAGTTGAAAGAATGCAAGATCAATATACAGAATAGATTGTATCTCTTCTATATATTAGCCAGGACCAATTGAAAGTTGAAATAAGTTACCTTTAAGTTGCTTCAAAAATTAGATATTTGGTGCAAAAATCTAACATAATATGTGCAGGATTGATATGTTAAACACTACACGAAACTAATAAAAAATAAAATACATAAATAAATGGCGAGGTATGCCATGTTTATGGATTTGAAAGCTCAGTATAATTAAGATGTTAATTCTCTCAAGTTGTTATATATTTAAAAAAATCCCATCAAGTCCTAGCAGGAATTTGGGTAGATATCCACAATCTAGGTCTAAATTATTTATGGAACACAAAGTTACTGGAATAGCCAAGATAATTTTTGAAAAAGAATAAAGCTGGAAATATCAGCATCTATTTGGGGTATAATCATATTAAGCTATGGTCATCTAACAAGTGTAATCTTGTGAAAGGGTAGACATATAGATGTGTAAAACAGAACAGAGTCCAGAAATAGATGCACATAAACACAGTTAGTTGATTTTGAAAAAGCTGCAAAGGTAATTCATGAAGAAAGAATAGCCTTTGCAACAAAGTGTGCCATAACAACTGAATATCAATATGCAAATAATTGAGCATTGATCTCTGCCTTTGCAAGGAAGAAAACAAATCTTTCATTCTACCCATCCTAGGCTTTTCCTGCTGAGCCCTACAAATGAGACTGGCTAGAGACAAATTAATGAGAGAAAACAAACAAGTTCAATGGCATATGCAAAGCACTTACACATGGGAGTACCCAGAGATGAGTAACTCAAAGAGTTAGTTAGTATTGAGGTTTATATCTTAGGCTAAAACAAAGAAAAAGGAATTTGGGGCTTCTGAGCCGAGGAGGCAAGTTAAAAGAAGGTGACCAGGAAAATAATGGTAAGCAAAGGTTGTTTGCTAAGATTTATTTTGCAGCTATAAGTCAGTGCTTTCTCCATTGGTAAGAGTTGCTGAGAGACCTCCTTCTCTTCCTGACAGATATTTCTGCAAAAGGAAATTTCCTTTATAAATTTAACTTTCCTTAAAAAGAAAAACATGTGCCTTGTTTTCAGAGCTGTGCCTGTGTCTGCTGGTCCTCAGTGGCCCTTAACTCAAAGTAATCCAAATGCCAAAGAGGCGGACTTTGGGATGGCATATTCTGGTACCTCGTACCTCATACTTTATACAAAAATTAATTCAAAATGAGTAATAGATGTAAATGTAAGTGTAAAAGCATAATATTTTAGAAGAAAATTTCAGAGAACATCTTTATGACCTCAGGTTAAGCCAACTGTTCTTTGTTAAAACATTTAAAAATGATTTATTTTTAAAAATAAAGTTGGACTTCATCAAAATTAATTTTTTTTTTGCTCTGAGATGGTTAATGGAATAAAGATACAAGCCAAATACTGAAGAAAATATTTTCTCCATATCCATCTGTTGAAGTACAATGTGTAACATATTTGAAAAGATATAAATATTTGAATGAAAATTCACCACTGAAGATATACTGATGGCAAATATGCATAATAAAAGATACTCAATGTCATTAGTCATGGAAAAATGCAAATTATAACCTCAATGTAATGATAGCACAACTATTAAAGCGGTTAAATTTTTAACAAATGACAATGTTAAGTTTTGAGGGTCTGAGCAAATGTAACTCTCAAACATTGCTGGAGGGAATGCAAAATCATATTTCTTTTTTTTTAACAAATCAAAAAAAATTTTTTTTACATTCAATAGATTTTGTATTAGTTTCAGGTGTATAGCACAGTGATCCAACAATCACACACTTCACAAAGTGCTTCCTCAGTATTTCCAACAGCACCTGACACCATACATAGTTATCACAATATTATTGACTGTATTCCCTGTGCTGTATTTTACATCCCCATTTCTATTTTATCCTATATAATAAAAGGGTAATATGCAAATTGATCCTAATGGCGGAACGACCAGATGACCGCTCAACCAGTCACTATGAGGCACACTGACCACCTCTTGGTCCCTTTCCCCGGCTGGCAGGCTCACATCACCTGATGGCGAATGGGGAAACGAGGTTGGGTGGCAGGGGACATGGGCAACGTCAGGCCAAGGCCCCCACCCCGCTGGTCACCCCACACACAGAGGGCTACCCGTGGCGGGGGTGGGGCTGGCGAGTGGGCAGGAATGGCCAACTTCTCGGTTCCTCCCCCCGGCCGACAGACTCTGACCACCTGATTGCAAATGGGGAGCCAGGGATGGGTGGTGGCAGGGGGGGCTGGAGGAGGCTGACTATCGGCAGCCAGGGAAGATGGCCCTGATCGCAGGCCAGGCTTAGAGACCATACCTGCGCACGAATTTTGTGCGCCAGGCCTCTAGTATTTCTTATAAAATTAAACTTACTTTTACCATAGGACCTAGCAACTCCATTCCCAGGAATTTACTCAGAAATAAAAAAGTATTGTTAACAAAACAACCTGCATATGAATATTTATAGCAATGTAATTCATAATGGCCAAAACCTAAAAACAGATGTCCTGTTTCATGCTGTTGTATGATATTATATGCTACTAGAGGCCCAGTGCATGAAAATTTGTGCACTGGGTGGGAGGGAGTCCCTCAGCCCGGCCTGCGCCCTCTTACAGTCCAGGAGCCCTCAGGGTATGTTCTACTGACTTTCCACTGGGCACGGGCCTAAGCTGCAGTTCGGCCCCCCTCTGTGTGAGGCGACCAGGCCAATCAGGGGAAGGCGCCACTCCCATCACCCTGCCGCTGCTGCCACTGCCAGCCGCCACAGCCGCCCTAGGCCCTCACAGCTGCTGCGGCGTTGTCCAGAAGGATGTTCAGCTGTCCAGTCTAATTAGCATATTATGCTTTTATTATTATAGATAGTATAAATGAGTCGCACATGCACTATACTTCCTAAAAGAAGCCAAAATAAAAGGTTACATACTGCCCTGGCCGATTTGACTCAGTGGATAGAGCGTCGGCCTGCGGACTGAAGGGTCCCAGGTTCGATTCTGGTCAAGGGCATGTACCTTGGTTGCAGGCACATCCCCAGTGCGGGGTG
>NW_005362227.1:230340-256015 GCF_000412655.1 Myotis brandtii | reverse complement strand
GGTTCTCAACCTGTGGGTCGTGACCCCTTTGGGGGTCGAACGACCCTTTCACAGGGGTCGCCTAAGACCATCGGAAAACACATATATAATTACATATTGTTTTTGTGATTAATCACTATGCTTTAATTATGTTCAATTTGTAACAATGAAAATACATCCTGCATATCAGATATTTACATTACGATTCATAACAGTAGCAAAATTACAGTTATGAAGTAGCAACAAAAATAATTTTATGGTTGGGGGTCACCACAACATGAGGAACTGTATTAAAGGGTCGCAGCATTAGGAAGGTTGAGAACCACTGATTTATATGATATTCTGGAAAAGTCAAAGCTATTAGGATGGAAAACGAATAGTGGTGGCAATAGGTTGAGATGGCAGAGGGAGGATCGGAGGAAATCAGAATTTTTTTGTGTGTAGTAAGAAAAGTCTTCTCTGACTATATGAAATTCCCAAAATTTACTAAAACATATGTGAGTGTGTGTGTGCATGTGTGTGTGTGCGCAGATGTGCATGTATATAGTAGAATTTAGTATTCATATATATTTATTATTTATTAAATTTTGTGGATATATATATATATATATTATTGTATGTAACTGGAATAAATTTAAATAAAATAACTATTGAACACATGATGGTATCGATGTCTATTTCTCTTCTTAATGCCTCCAAAACACTCCTCATCTCTTTATCTATTTTTTGCCTGTCCTGCAGAATTTCCTTAAAGTTAACTTTCATTTTATAATATCTCTTTTTAGTTGCATCTTCTATACTGTTTAATCTATCCACTGAGTTTTAATGACAACTATTCTATTTTTCTTATAAGTTCTAGTTGGTTATTTTTCTTATCTGTTCTATAATTTCAAATAAAATCTTCCTTCTTTCTCATTATGCTATATTATTTTAAATAAATAATTAAAATATTTCACCTATCTATTTGACATTCTATACAAAATAATATGTATTTCATTATTTTTGATAGGCAATATTTATTAAGTGACATAGAAGGGGTATCTGACTCTCAGTTTCTCTTTTTTATGATTCTATATTTACCTGGGCTTTTTATTTGGAAATTTATGAGTTTCGTGTTTACTATTTGTTCTTCCAGAGAATATTTGCTTTAGCTTTTATCAGGCACCTTGGTGAAATAACAATAAGACCAATCTAAGTTAAGGTCTCAGTTTCTTGAGTCAGGTAGCTTGTGTAAATAAAATTCCCAGTCATGGTGAGAGGAAGTTTGCAGTTAAAAAGTTCCAGGGAAATAGTTTCTTTTTATCCTTCTAAGTTGAGAAGGACAAGTTTTCTTGCCTACTTTTCATGGTGGGCACATTGTTGACTTCTTACTGAGTTTGTAAACTTTCAGAGGTCTTATATTCATGCAGGAATTTCTGTATCAACTCTATATTCATAGTTTGCAAGGCCTAAAGTGTGGCCACTACAAGCTCGGGGAAATTGTTATATCCTCTATGTAGTTGTTATATCCTGAGTGTCTAGATTTAAAGAGATTGGTCAATGCTCACTACACAGGCACATTTCCATAGGCAAGTATCTTTACCATTCTAGAATCTTATATTACCATAAAACTTTTCCATATTTCCTTGAAATGTTGTCAGTTCTACATAATCCATCATTTTTAGTTTTTTAAAAATAAGGTGTTTAGGTATGCTAGGAAATATAGTCTCTTATATTGCCATCATCAAAAGTGGTAAAGAGAAAATAAAAAGTGGTAAAGATATTATAAATTATGTGATTACCTTTATTTATCTACAAATTAAGAAACCATAATCATAGTTTATTTGAATTTTATTGAACTTCCAAAATTATTATGTAGGAGACCAGAACATGCCACGTCAAACTATGTCTCTTTAGCATAAAAAAGTGTTCTGAGACACAGGAGAAGCTCTAAAAACAGAGTAGTAGTTTGAAAGGAAAATTCACATTTATATATAAAGAAATTTTCATGTGTAGGAGTCTTTCCCTCTCTGTACCAGGAAGAGGAGGACTCTAAATCATAAGAGAATCATATAAACGAAGAAGGCATATACTTAATCTTCATAACCAACCTCACCCTTGTTTGCTATTCTTTTCCAGATCACTTTCTCATAACTGACTTTCTACACACCCCATTTCTTTTGTTTTTAGATGAATATGGTATTTAAGCCTGAAATCTAAGCCACCTTGAGGGTTACTCATTTTTACCTGGATATCTCTCAGATATACATAAAATAGGAATGTTAATAAATTTCTGTTGTGTTTTTTTTTCCCTCTTGTTAATCTGGTCTTTTGCTACAAGAGTCCTAGTTGAAAATTTAGAAGGCTAGAAGGAAATTTAACTATGTTTTTCTCCCCTACTGATATGGGATGGAGTTGGGGGGGGGGGGATCCTCTTCCCCACTGGGTGCTGCTGGTAGACTTCTTATGATATCCCAAGAAAAATAATTTTCTGAGACTACCATGAGTAATGTTTATTTACGGGAATGAGTTATTTTTATTTGCATAGAATTTAATCCCTGTGTTACTGAAGTCCTGTATCCCTTATTCTAGTCATAGAAGAAGTGTAGCTGGGATTTCAGTAGAGCTAGAAGCAAAGCCAGTGAACAGAGTTTCCTTTCCATGTTGAAGGCAGGTCCAATATAGCGTCAGGATGGTTGCAGGCATCAATCCATTACGTGCGGGGGTCCACATGGCCATGAGCCACACACGAGAATGCTAGGAAGCCAAGCATGAGCCATCAGCCAAGCATGCCAAGAGGAACCAAGAGAGCGAACTTCTTTGTTCTGGGGATTATATATCCCAAATTTCCTTGAGCTTGTAGTGGCCACACCCATTATTTCCAATAACATCTGTTCCCAGCTGTGACTGAAAGCACCCTCCCTAGTCTTCCCAACTTTATTGGGCATGCATCTATCTTCCCTTTGTCCAGCCCCTTTCCCCAGTGTTTTTCAGCAAACATGCTTATAATGTCTGACCTTCCTTTTGCTCCTTTTTTATTAGTAATAATTAGCTAATATCAATGGTATCACCACCATAACAAATGTGTTTCTGCTTAGACTGCAAAGAGCACATAAGAAGTGTACTTTTCCATGTGGCTGATATAACTAAATGCATTTCTATTTATCATGGAAGATATAATTATGCTGAACAGAGTTTCAGCCAATGAGCCAGACTGGATATATAGATAGGGAAGGCATAACCTAGAAGCATGTCCAGAGCAGAAAAGATATGCTCCATGTAGGTCACAGCACAGATCTGGCCAACGTGAGTGACAGGTTCAGCAACTGACACTGGCTGGCTAATGTGAATCAATCCAGAAAATATAAACAAATGCATGGGCTTGAATTTAAATGTAAACACAGTTGACGAAAATGTTTCAAGTTGAAGAAGGCACAGAGTTGATTCCAAGAGTGAAGAAGGAACTGTGGATAACAAATGGGTAAGAAAAAGGAACATAGAAGAAAAACAGCATATTCATAAAAATTCTCTACAAAATTTGTTTGGGTGTGGCATTATTGCACTTGTCTTCTATCCCCAGGTGCTTTTCCTATGAAGCCTAAAGATTCTCATCAAACTTCGGTAAACTCACCATTTCTGTGCCTTCCTGGCCTGGAATGTGTTGACAGAGTGGGACTAAGTGCTCTATGCTTATCAACAGAAGCAATCCTATCCTAATCCACTCCCTCACACCCTAAAAATAAAAATCAGAATGTGTGACCCTACCTTTCAGTTTTCTAGGAAAGCAGTGTCTTTGCAGATTCGTATTTTTTTTGTTTTGTTGTTATTTACATAATTTGGAAATAAATGAAAAAATTATTATTAAACAATAGTTTAAGTGTTTTAAACAGGATAACATTTTTAAGTAAGCAAATGACTTGAATTTTCTTATTCATACATCTATTTTCTCCTTGCTTTCTGGAATATTAAGCAGTCCTTTCAATTCAATATTATGATTTTTTAAGAATATATTTAAAAATCAAACTAGATTACAGAAGGCTTTTTAAAAATGTACCACGGGAATTTGAATAAATGATGACAAAAGGTTCTGAGTGCTTATTAAAGCATTAATTTGAAAGATATGAGTAGCAAGATTTTTATTATATTATTTGATATTTGTTTAAATTAATATATTTCTAATTTTTAAACTAGTCATTTTCAGTCACATTTAGGGTTAAAAGAAGCCATCATAAAATATCAGCATGTGCATATACTGTAGTTAATAAAAATCACTTGAATATTTACATGTCATCATTTAAAAATACTAAAATATAGATTGTAATTATTTCATTTGGTTGCAGACTAACATCAGGTTGATTGTTATCTGCTTTGAATACTTACTATAATTGGTGATAGTATTGATTTTAATGAAATTAAACAGGTTGTTTCAAAATTTTATTTATATAGTGACAATTCCTCTAACAAAAGTTGTAAACATATGCCTAAATAGCTTGTACAAATGAAAAGGTTTTTAAATGTTATAATAATTTTAAAACACATATAATTTACCACTGAAAAAATTAATATTCTTCTGAAGCATTTGCCATCTATCTAATAGCACAAAGTGAAAACTTTACCAATTTGAACAGTGCTGAAATAAATACATATTTATTCAAATGAGAATAAAAGAAACTCAGCATAATTATTTTAAGATATACAATAGCTAAGTAATAATTTACAATAGAGATATAATGGTTTTGAACGTGTTGGTTCATTATTCTGTCAGGGAATTAAAGTATAATGGATGTTGAAAATTTATTGTATATCATTATATTCTAACTTCAAATATTTTTAACCCTTTACAGACTATTTTTTTAAATATATTTTATTGATTTTTTTTACAGAGAGGAAGGGAGAGGGATAGAGAGTTAGAAACACTGATGAGAGAAAAACACCAATTCAGCTGCCTCCTGCACTCTCCCTACTGGGGATGTGCCCGCAACCAAGGTACATGCCCTTGACCCAAATCGAACCCGGGACCCTTCAGTCTGCAGGCCAATGCTCTATCCACTAAGCCAAACCAGTTGTGGCCAGACTATTGAATCAATTGGTTAATTCACTAAAGTCTCTAAAGTTTATAGAAGTAAACGATATATACTTATTTCACACATATTTATTTTAATATATATATATTTTTAAATATATTTTATTGATTTTTTTACAGAGAGGAAGGGAGAGGGATAGAGAGCTAGAAACATCTATGAGAGAGAAACATTGATAAGCTGCCTCCTGCACACCCCCTACCAGGGATGTGCCTGCAACCAAGGTACATGCCCCTGACCTGAATCGAACCCGGGACCCTTGAGTCCGCAGGCTGACGCTCTATCCACTGAGCCAAACCAGTTAGGTCAATATATATATTTTTTACCATAAGTTATCCAACCTTCTTTATTCCTTGTTAAATAAAAAAATTATTTAATGCTATCATTTGTTCTGATAGGAAATAATTGCAAAATGCAAAAAATGCAAGCAATTCAATACACAACATTTATAAGTGCAGTGATTGAAATGGTTCATGTTAAGCTAACAGTAAAATATTAAAGAGAATTAACTGACCAAGTAAGCTAATAAGATTAATTTTAATGCTATTGAATAAGCCTCATTTTTTGGGAGAACAATGTAGCAAGCACATTTTTTTTCTGCCAAAAAGCAAAGGCATATGCATTTATACAGTGAACTTATACAGATAAGCCCCAAATTTTAAAAAGTTAATAAAACCAACTGAAATATATAAACATGTATTTATGTTTAAGTTGATTACAAATTAAACATTTAAAATTTTTTATTTTATCTTTAATCCTCACCAGAGGATATTTTTCCATTGATTTTTAGAGAGAGTGGGAGAGGGAAATATCAATGTGAGAGAAACACATTGAGTGGTTGCTTTCTGCATGTGCCCCAACCAGGGCCCCGGCCAGGGAGGAGCCTGCAACTCAGGTACTTGCCCTTGACCAAAATCTAATCTGGGACCTTTCAGTCTACTGGCCAATGCTCTATCCACTGAGCCAAACCAGCTAGGGCCAATTAAAATTGCTTAATGAGAGAAAACACCTTTAATTACTTCATTAGGAAAATGCTCAGAATGTATTTCCATAATCTTAAATACCCAACTGAGCAATGAAGAAGAATGGCTAATGGGGTGGAATAAACCAGAGAAATTTCTAGAACCTATACACTGTAATCTGGGCTCTAACATGTATAGAAAGCCACTTCACACAATGACAGTGATGAATGCAAACTAGGTTTCAGAATGAATTAATTTCTGTGGAGATCTAATTTAGTATGGGGAGACATGATAGAATAGTTGAGGAAAGTAATAGTTAAAGCCAGGTGGTTTGCTAGGAGGGTAATCTGTTCAAAGCCCATTAGCATAAGCTATAATTGTTTAGCACAAAGTTGGGTTGTTTCTGGAGACATGGATATATATTTCTTCTTTTATTTATTTTTAATTACAATTTTCATGTTATTATCACTAAAATATTTTAACTAATGTATCTTTCCATTAAATTATGAATTGAGGGAGCATATTATACTTAAAATATAGTTAGCACATTCTTATTTAAATGATCAATTAACCTTTTATTAAATACTGCCTAGTGGTGATTACGATGACCATTCAAAGTCCAATGCAAATACAATAAAGTAAAAGCATTTTTAAAAAGGATGTAAACATGAATAGATTTTATCATTTATGTTTCTTTGATAGAAGCATATACACTTAATTTTCTGAAAAGTTGTAATGCATTGCAAATAAACACATTAGAAATATATTTTGTGATCTTTATAGTGTATGAACATCTTTTTTCATTTTTATCAATATATTATATTCATATAAGAAAGACATATTCATAACTTCCTCCATATCCCCTTTCATAGGTATGAGAAAAGTATTATTTTCCTAACAGGGATTTAATCAAATTACAATTATCTGCCTGAATGGAAGGCAGAAGTATCACAGCCCCTAAACAAAAGAAATATAAAAACCACATATACTGACTTTCGAATGTGTTGTGAGTCATGTTTATAGCTTGCTATTAATGTTACATTGAAGGGGGTGCTAAAATCAGTTTATGAAGCACTCACTAAATGATGTAGAGGAAATAGGAAACAGAAACTTGGTTTGTGGTGACAGAATCCTTCCTGACATTAAATGTATGACATAAATTATGTCCTTACTAGATAATCAATGAGAAAAATTGCCTGATTACTATACTACAGTTTAGTAATGAAGACAAGTGCTTGTGGCCAATTATTTGATCTCTAGGTTATCTATAATATGGCTGAATTCTTAGAATATTCTACAACAAAAGCTATACCATTATAGTACATTTTTCACTTATCACAAAGGAGTGAGCATTGTGGGTAGTGCTAATTGTTACGATGTCATTTTGAGATCAATTTTTAACCCTTGTATCAAAATTTCCCATTCTTTTTATGACTACGAATCTCATCCAGGCATAAAATGAACAAGATCCTTATTTACAAATTCATATTAAGTCCTGAATGACCGAGTCCTAATATGTCTTGAATACTCTTGTATATTTGTATTTGTAAGAAGAAATATGGTAATGTGTATATTTTAGAATAAGTATAACTTTAATCATAGAACAAAAGTGAAGAATTTTATCCCATAAGTAATGTTTAGAATATGATGTAAGTAGAATATCTTTACATTGTCTCTTAAATCTGTTATATGAATACATATAATGTCTAACTGCACAAAATGTAAGAGTTGAAATCACCTATCCTATCTCTTTGCCTTATTAACTAAAAGTATAGTGCACTGTGCTATTTATTTTTCTTTCTTCCTTTCCCTGCTTTCATTTCCCATACTTCAAATGCTGTTTATAGGATCAACAGTCTTTTATTATATAGTTTTAGTACTTAGGGTCTAGTATGAATTCTATCTACTGCACAACTTCAAGTACCTGAAAGAATGCCAACTTGCAATCACTTAATGATAAAATGGAATCATTATAAGAAAAAAAAACCTAATATTTTACTTTACCCAGAAGGTTTCTAAAATTTTTATTGATCTGTTTCTGAACAAGGCTAAGAAGATTGCATTATTTATCTCGCAGTGATGTTAGCATCCCAGATAAGCAAGAGAGCTATCCATTTTTAACTTTTATGATGAATTCACCTTGGACTTGAATACATTAAACAACTACTACTGATGTTACATCATTGTATGCACAATAAAATACTACTGAGAGAGGAAGAATATATGCAGTTGATGTGTGAAAAATTATGGAACAGAACTAAAAAAAAAACCGCAGGGATTTTAAATAGTATAGAATCTACCTGTTCTTATTTAAATGCCAAGAAAGAAATGTGCACACACACACGCGTGTGGACACAAACACAGACAGGTGAGCCTTTTTGTAAAGATATTTTCCCCATATTTTGAAGCTCTTTCCCTCTAATGAAAGTCTATAAAATGACATTCTTCCTTTGCATTTGAGAACAGATACTGCTAACAGAAGGAGAAACTTCCCCTATGAATAGCGACTTCAGGATGTTACTTAATGCTATCTTTGTCAACAATGCTTTTAAGTGACTTCTACTCTGGGTGTTTTCTTAGCTTAAGCAAAAAATTTGAACTTTGGGCAAGAAAAAAAAAGAGGCAGAGGCTTAGAGGACTGATTTCTGGTGCCTGAGATTTAGCAAGAGTTAAAAACTTATCTTAAATCCTTTATCCTATATAATAAAGAGGCAATATGCAAATTGGCTTTCACTCCATCACACTGTAACAAGATGGCAGCGCCCACAGTGGAGGCGGGGTTCCCATAACAAGCCATAACAAGTGATCAGCAGGGACCTGAGGCTGTGTGGCACTGGGCAGGAGCAGGGCTTGATGGGGGACCTCAGGCCGCTCCTCCTGCCCTGGCGCCGGGCCGGGGGACCTCAGGCCATGCCCCTGCCCCGGCGCCAGGCCGGGGGACCTGAGGGTGCACTGGGGAACCTGAGGCTGCACCCCCAACCTGGCGGGGCTTGATGGGGGACCCAAAGCTGTGCCCTCTGCCTGGCGCCAGGCCAGGGGACATTAGGCTGCACCCCCTATACGGCGGGGCTTGACAGGGGTTGGGCCAGCCGAGTCTGGGTTCTGGGTCTTGCGCGATTTCAAGGTGCACAGAGGTGGGCGGGAACTTGACTCTGGGTTCCGCAGCATGCCACAGACTCTGACAGGAGGAAGGTTTTCATATACATTTTACTAATTTTATTTCATCTCTGACACTTCTATTATAGAGAAAGGGCAAATAACAATATTAAAATATTTCCTCTAATTAATTCCCTTTTAATGTGCATGAATTTCGTGCACTGGGCCACTAGTTTTATAGAAAAGGAAATAAAATGGAGAGCAAAGAGATGTGTCCCAAATTTGTACATAGATGTTTCCTATCAGAGTTTGGACGAGAACCAGTTCTCTGTTAACTTATCTATAATGTGATTAAACTAAAAAAATGAAAAAAATGTGCATAGAATTAGTGGTATGAATACTAATCACTGACAACAAATGGCCTCCCAGGCACTATAGTGAGTGCCATTATTTAATAAAATAAGGATGCACCTTCACTCTTCCAAACTTCCTTTAAATGATAGCACTAAGGATAAGAGGGTATTGACTAGATCCAAACATTTAAATGTCGATACCATGAAAGAGAACCTTTCTCTATGCCTTTTCTTTTAAAATTTTTATATTTTCTAGATACCATTTAGCCCCTTTAAAATTTTTTATTTCTATATTCTACTTTTGATGGCTACTAAAAAAAAAAAGAAAGAAAGAAAAGAAAAAAGAAATGCCATTTTGTTCAAGGAATTCACAATTTACTTGGAAGCAAAACAATAGACAGATTAATAAAAATCCAAAGCAATAAAGAACTATTAGCAGAGTAAAACTATTTTTGAGAATACAGACAATAGCAACTTGATTCTTAAAGGAATTGAGAAGGTTTCACAAAGGTAGGAACTTGTGATTTGGGACTTGACCATTGAATAGAATTTTGTCAGAACTGAAGAGCAAAGTGGGCAGCAAGGGTTATGCTGTTGATGAAACTCAGTGCTGGAATGTAATAAACCCAGCTGGCACAGTAGGTGGCTAGTCTTTGTGCCTGTGGCTTTTTCTATTATTATATAAAACATAAAACACTAATAGTCAAAGTGTAACTTCCAAAGATGGCGATCAATACACATTCTCTGTCCTTCAAGAATAAGTCACAAGGAAAGATCCTTGAAACAGAACAGAGGAAACTATATGGTTGTGTTTTTGTGGGTTGTTTTATGCATGATGAGGCATGTTTTTTCTTTGAGGGAGAGAACTTACCTCAGCAATAGAGGTCCCAAGAGGAAATGACTTCCATTCTCCACACTGACAAGGACCATGACTTTATTGCCCTCTGCAGCACTTAGCGCACTGTAGATGTTTAATTATTGAAGGCTTCTCTCACTATATTGAGTAATGTTGAATTCTAACATCCAAGCTTATGTTTCACTGTTCTTATGATGGAAATTTAGAGCTTCTTCTCAAGTGCAGAGTCAAGTGACAAGTGAGTAATTCTCTTCCTTCCAAATGCAGGGTCAATAACACTTAACAAAAGGTTCTTACTTGTAAATCATCTTGTTCAGTGGCTCCTAACCTGGTGAGTGTTTCTCATATTTATAAATTATAACCTGATTCATTTACAGTAAACCTACTACCATATATGGGTAAATGTGAATTTTAAGAACATTAAACATTGAACTCTGTTAATATATTTGTCACAAGGCAACTCATGATTTGGCACTTTACCTTAGATTACATTGGAACATTTGCTACATTTAACAAACATCCTCAGTTTCATCCTTGAGAGAAATAAAAGTGATTAACACCTTTACAAGCATGCTTCTAGTAATAAATGAGCTTGGTTCTTCCCTAATGTTAAGCTACATTAGTGTTCAGAATTTTAAATGAGAATCAATGAAAGAATTGGATTCCATACTTGAGTATTTTTGCTATTATATTGTTGGTCTAAGTTTGTAAGAGGCAATTCTAAGTAGTAAATCATGGTAATCCTAAACTATAAAAGGCCCATAGATTTCCATAGAGATTTGGAAAATTCACATATCTGACCTAGAACTAGATGATATTAAATTTTTTTGACTAGTGAAGACTCATTATGAAATAGTTATTAATAACTGTCCAAACATAGTAAAACATATATACATAAATACCAATGAACATATACTATATTCTTCATAGGAATGGCAAAATTGTTAACCAATTATAACATGTTCAAAACATAGACATTTTTCCCAGCCTGTGAGGCTCAGTGGTTGAGCATTGGCCTATGAACCAGAAGGTCATGGTTCTATCCCTGGTCAGGGCACATGCCTAGGTTGTAGCCTTGTTCCCCAGGAGGGGCATGCAGGAGGCAGCTGATCAATTATTCTCTCTCATCATTGATGTGTCTAACTCTCTCTCCCTCTCTGAAATCCATAAAAAAAATATACTTTAAAAAACATTTAATTTTTGAATTGTTTTTGTGGGATATTTCAGAAAGAGGAAAGGGGAATAAATGAAATCAACAATAACAACAATAAAGAAAAAAATAGAAATTTCTAAGTAATACTGATATTGACCCAACATTTTAAAATATTTTTAGCAATATGTAGCCTAGTTATAATAATTGAACAAAATAAACCCCAATTTTTAGTTAGATCTGGGTATTTTTTCAGAAATGTGGCTGCATGTTAAGTTATAGTCTCTAAGAGTAATGTGAGTCTCACATTTTAAACCTTGATTTGATTAATTCACTTAGATTTCATGTTCTTCTGCCATTCCCTGGTATAATATCAATGCTTTCGTTTCACTAAGAGGTCCCTTCCTAAAAGAAGTCTGGCTAGAAGTTGTCTTTTAAAAATAATTGTAGAAATAATTTATTTAAAAAGTTGCAAATATAGTATATAGAATTTTCATTTACTTTTCACCTAATTTCCTCTAAAGTTAACATCTTACATTGCTATGGTACAATGATAAAAATTAAAAAATTAACATTGCTACAATACTATTAACTAAACTACAGACTGCTCAGATTTCACTGGTCATTCAACTAATAATTTTTTGAGCATTTAATCGAAGATCTCAGATTGCATTTAGATGTTCATGTCTTATTGATACCATTGTAATTAACTTTGTTATTTATAATAGGAAAGGAGCAAAGGGAAGACCGAATATGATGGGAATGCCATTTGTACAGCTTTGCCAGGAAGCTGCAGTTTACCATTCCCCAGGGAGCCTCTGACCTACTCCCTGCAGATCCTGGGGGAAGGGACTGGACAAAGGGAGAATAGATGCATGCCCAGTAAAGTCTGGGTAAAATAGGAAGGCACTTTCCTGTCAGTCACACCTAGGAACAGGACATTGGCCAGAGTAGGTGTGGTCACTGTGAGCAAGGGAGGATTTGAGATATTTAATCCCCTAAATAAAGGAGATTGCTGTCTTACACTCCTGGTTTCCCTAGGCTCCTGGCACTCTTGGTTTGCAATCTCTTGGCTCTTGTGCTCCTGCATTTACCCATGGCCCTCAGCCATGTGGACCTCACACATGGACTAATAGATTGCAACTAGCCTAATGCTAAACTGGTCCCAGTTCCAACGTGGAATGAAAATTCTGGGTACTGGCTTTGCTTCTAGCTCTTCTGAAGCCCCAGCTGCACTTCTTCCAGGACTGAATTAAGGGAAATGAAATTTTGGAAACCCAGAGATGCAATTCCATGCAAATAAAAATCATTCATTCTCGCATTCAAGTCTCAGAAAAATTCCTTTTCTCGAGATATTGTAAGGACCCCACCCCAGCACCAAGTGGGGAAGAAGACACCCCACTTCCACCAATGACATTATCACCTTAAATAGCTAAATGTAATGGCTGGATCACATGGTAGGTGTATGTCTCACTTCTTAAGACTTGAAAGGACTGTTTCCAAAGTGGTTGGGCAATTTTACATTTCAAAAATAATGTCTGAGTATTCCATTGCTTCCATATCTTTGCTAGCACTTGACATAGCCAATCTTCTTAATACCAGTATTCTAGCATGTGCCTAGAGGTTTCTGAGTTTTTAATTTGCATTTCTCTCATGACTAATGATATTGGTCATCTTTTCATGTGCTTATCTGCCATACCTATATCTTCTTTGGTGAAGTGTCTGTTCATTCTAATTTCTGATTGCTCATTGTTAGTATAGATCAACATACATTTCTATCTAAAACAATCAAAGTTTCAGGGGAAAAAAAATATGAAACAGATTCCAAGACACTGGATTTTATACAATGAAGGATTATGATGTCTGGAAGATAAGAAACAATTACAATCACTTTCTCAGGTTAACTTCCTTGAGAAAGTTTCCATTGTGTTGTGAATAGTGGGAGGGAGGGAGTTAAAGAAATGAAGCTAAGAATTTGGAGAATAAAAGGCAATAGTTTACAATACAGAGAACTGGAGAGGAGAGAGATACAGAAGGCGTCAGAAATCTGAAGAGAGTGTCCCTCGAGAATTCAGCAGAATGCTAATAAGTTCACACATGTGATGAAAGGGGGGGGGGGGGGGGGGGGGGGTGTTTGAAAGCATTATAGAACAGTTCTAAGCATTCATACCAGCAGACTGGAAAAACATAATTAATTGCGCATTATTGTCTTTATGTTAGCTGAGCTTTCTTTATGATTTGCATTTGTTTCCTTGATTTTCTTTTTTTCTTTTTTTTTTTTTTTTGGAGGGGGGGTGGCTGCTATAGGATTTAATTTACACATCTTTAATTTTTAAAAAAGTGTGCTTTCAAATAATCTTATCTTATTTTACATGTAATGTAAGGTCATGATGACATAAAAAGAGTTCAAGCATATATCAATGAAGTCTGTGTCAATAGATGACTCAGTGATAAAATTAACCACCACCCCTTGTGCTCCCAATCTCTCAACACATTAACACTGAATAATGTCCAATTTAGAAGATAAAGTTTTTTTGCAGCCTGGAAGAAATGTGAGTTAAAATTTTAATTTTATTTCAAGGAAAATAGAAAAAGAGAAAGAAAGAAATAAAAAATAAAAGAGAGAGAGAAAAAAAGAAAGATAAAGTTATATTTAATGAATATCAATTCAGAAACCTGAAAATCATTCTTACTACACAGGTAAGGTCTTACTTTGAAAGAAGAAAGATAGATACCTAGATACAACACGTGGGGCACATAATCAACTGCTATGGTAATTCAGCCAAAACTTAGATAGTGGTACTACAGTTCCTAAAATTCCTCCTCTCAATTGTCAGGAATTTTATAGGGAATGCTGCAGAACACAGGCTATGAAGGAAAAAAAAACCAAAATAGCCCTAAGGGTGGGGAAAATAGATACCTCTCTGTATAAAAGTCCAGTGACCAGAACAGCAGAACGACCAGAATGACCAGAACGACTAGTGGCTATGATACGCACTGCAGCAGCCAACCAGCCTGATCTGGGCCCCAATAGCACCCCCTCCCCCAGCTGGCCTGGCCCCCGATCGGCCCCCAACACCCTGATCGGGGTCAGGGCCGGCTACCAACCTCCCAAAGCCCCTCCCCTCCACTGGCCTGGCCAGATGGGCCCCCATCAGGACGGGCAGACTGGGCCCCACCCATGCACCAAATTCCTGAACCATGCCTCTAGTATACAGATTAAAAAGTTGACAGAGGGCTCCCATCCATATCTTGTCATTTATGTCATTAATATTGATCATAGTATAAAATATGGAAGTGTGGATATTTTCAACATACATATTAAATAATATGTTGAGAGAAATAGTCACAAAATTTTAATTTACCTATTGACATCACAATATACTATCCAGTATTGAAATACTATAAAGTAAATAAATTTCAAAACATTAATATGCACAGCCCTGATAGGGAATAGATTTCTTAAGGGGACAATTTGTTTTTAATCCTCACCTGAGAATATGTTTATTTAATTTTTTAGAGAGAAGAAGGAAAAGAGAAAAAGAGAGAGGGAGAGAGAGAAAGAGATATATCAACCGGTTGCCTTCTAAATTTGCCCAGACCAGGGGATTGAACCAGAAACCTAGGTATGTGTCCTGACCAGAAATCAAACCTGTAACCCTTTTGATGTATTGGATGACACTCCTACCAATTGAGCCACCCAGCAGGTACAGGGAACAAAATTTTGAGGTTTTTTTTACATCCATTTTTTTATTCCCAGAAGCAACTGGCAATTCTTTATTTCTAGAGTGCTATATATCTGTTAAATAAAGGAAAAAATGAATGGGTGAGGGAATGACATGGAGTAAAATAAGTCAAAAGCTAGCTTCAAATATTGTAGTTATTTACCTGCTTGCTTTATTTTCTCTGCAACACACCTTTAGAAAGGCATTATTAATCAGCATTTGCTGTGGCAAGAAAATAACTAAAAAATCAGGGTATTTCAACAATAAAAAATAATTGCACTCACAATCATGCCAGTAAATTCTGCTCAGCCTCAACTACATTGTGTTCAGCTCTGCTCCTCAAGTCATCTTACTTCATGACCCAGGGACCGCTCTGAAATGAAGCAAGGTGTTCTCATGGAAGAAGAGAGGAGCAAGAAGACTAACTGAACTATAAAATATGTTTAAATCTTCTATTCATACATAGTGTACTCCATATAGGCTCTCATTCTCTTGGTCAAAGCAAGTCACATGGCTAAGCTGAAAATAGGGACAGAGAAAATACTGCACCTACAAGGAGAACTGTCAATTATGGGGATGCCTGATGCTCCTACAAGAGAGATTCAATTATCGGACAACAATATAAAGACCTTGATGCATTTTTGTTTGTTTGTTATTTATACTTAGAGATTCTTCTGTCATGATGGATGTGGACACCACAATATTATTTTCTAAAAATTTTAGAACCATCCTACTTTTTTGTGTACAAATATTTGCCAATGTTGCTTGAATTCTGAGAATGTGTTTTAAAAACATATTTGTCTACTAAATAAGACTGCTCCTTTCAACTATTTCCAATCATCCTAGGATATAAATATTTATCATTATTTGTGCACTTGACATGTTTAATTGAAGCTCAAAGGCACAAAGTTTTAGGAATCTATAATAATAAAAGCATAATATGCTAATTAGACCAGACATCCTTCCGGATAAAGCCGGGGTTGCAAGGGAAGCCCGGGTCCCAGGTGCCAGAGGGAAGCTAGTGCCAGCAGCCAGCGGAAGGAAGGCCTACTTTTGCATGAATTTCATGCATTGGGCCTCTAGTATAAATATAAATCTATAAAAACATTATAAAAATGAAATAAAAAAGAACCCTTTCCCAAATACAGTATATGAAAATTTTTTACAAATAATAAGTTTTGTTAAAATAAGTATGTATCTATCTTAAGTGAAAAAAAATCATTTTTGAAAACTATACCTTAGAGGCAGATGTCAAACATTTTAATTTTTAAAAACATATTTTTATTGAGTTCAGAGAGGAAGAGAGAGAGAGAGAGAGAGAGAAAGAGAGAGAGGGGGAGAGAGAGAAACATCAATGATAAGAGATTGATCGGCTGTTTACTGCACGCCTCCCACCAGGAATCGAGCCCACAGCCTGGGCATGTGATCTGACCAGGAATTGAACCATGACCTCCTGGTTCATAGGTTGATGCTCAACCACTGAGCCACATGGGTTGGGCAGAAGTCAAACACTTTTAAATGTCATTGTTTTTCTTTAGCTATTTCTGAATACCCAAGTTCATAAGTTTCTTTTATATAACTTGTAAAACTTAAAATATTAAATAAATAGATACTTTATATCAGGTTGGTTAAGAGAAAAGTAAGAATTATTTGAACATAGCTTTAAAAAGGGAGTATTAAAAGAGGTAAACAACCTTATATGACAGTGTAAAATTAATTTTTAAATGAGCATGGAATTTTATCTAAATTGTTTGGAGATGGAAAAAATTTTGTCACTATATGAAGAGTCAAGAACATTTTAAAAAGAAAATTTTCCAGTTACAGTAACACCTTAATCAATGACAATTTAGACTTTGTATAAAAGTGTTAGAATCACTGAAAACCATTTTTAAGACGTAGTTTCTATATAAATAATAATATTTATATTTAATAAAAAAATTTCATGTATATTCAGGTCCTTTGCCCATTGTTTAATTTGATTGTTTTTTGTTTTTTGTTTTTCTGGTGAGTTGTATATGTTCTTTATAGATTTTTGGATATTAATTCTTTTTTAGATGTATCATTGGTGAATATGTTCTCCAATTCAGTAGGTTGTGTTGTCATTTTGTTGATGATTTCCTTTGCTGTGCGAAAACTTTTTAATTTGATGTCCTCCTATTTGTGTTTTTTTTTTTTTTTATTTTCTTTCCTTTGCCCGAAGAGACATATCAGAAAAAATAGTGCTACAAGAAATGTCTAATATTTTACTGCCCATGTTTTCTTCTAGAATTTTTATGGTTTTGAGTCTTACATTTAAGTTTTTAATCCAAATCTTTCTTTTGTGCCAGCATGGATGGACCTGGAGAATATTATGCTAAGTGAAATAAGCCGATTAAGGACAAATACCATGGGATTTCACTTATATGTAGAATATAATGAACAAAATAAACAAATAAAATAGAAACAGACTTATAGATACAGAAAACAGACTGACAGCCATTGGAGATTGGAGGGAATAAGGATTGAGGGGCTGGGTGAAAAAGGTGAAGGGATTAAGCAAAACCAAACAAACATACTCATAGAGAAGAGTATGGTGATTATTAGAGGTAAAGAGAGGTTGTGGGACATAGAAGAGGGTAAAGAGGAGATAAATGATGATGGAAGGAGACTTGACTTGGAGTAGTGAACATGCAATATAATATAAAGATGATGTTTTATATAATTGTATAAATATTTCTCTCTTCTCCGTGTCTTGTGCGGCTGGAGAGCAGTCCGGTTCCTGAGTAGGGGCGACTGGGGATTGAGAAAATGAAAGAGACAGACACAAATACAGTAGGGAAAGCTGGGACTGGGTGGGACCACTGTCCTCTGATGGAGAGACAGGGACCCAGAGCCAATACAGCGCATTTATTTTATACTGCAAAATCCAGGAAGTTTTACTAAAGCCCAAGACAAAGGAGATATGTGCATTCTTGTGGGTTCTTTGTAATCATCACTTCTGGGTGGGCCCAGATAATCATGTTTGTTCCTGGTGCTTGGCTGGATTTAGATCATGAAGCCCACCCCCTGGTGCCTGAGCTGAAGGTCAGGCTGACAACACACCTGCCTCTGGCAAGGTGTGTTTCCAGGATGTGGCTCTGCCAACGCCACTGGATTCAGCTGACAATAATTAAAGAAATACTCATGTGCCTTCCCAGGTACTCTCTACATAATTGTACACCTAAAACCTATATAATTTTATTATCCCATGTCACTCCAAAAAAATTAAATAAAAATTATTTTAAAACCATTCATGTCAAGTTGTATCAGATTATCTGTAGAGTTCATTGGAATAATTGGGCAGGACAGATTAAGCCCTGACTTTTTCCCTCACATAACAGCATTTTAATTTAGGAAGTAGCTTGTTTAATTGGAGGCATAGTTATTTAAAATCATCTGCTTCTTAGGAAAGTGAATTCCAGTAAATGATTACTATAAGAGCTATACTTTATAAATTGTGGTGCATATAATTTTTTGAAAAAACGTGAGTAAAAATAATGTGCTCTATATAAAGAGTATAGGAACATTACGTAGAAGCAGGAGGGATCTAGAAACTAGCAGAGAAAACAAGGGGCCAAGAAGCATAAGACTCATCAAAGGCAAAATTGACACTCAACCCCAACCATTACTTCCAATCAGCAATTAGATTTGGGAGTAGAGCCATGTAAATGAACATTTTAATGTAGGCTTTGAGATATGTTAAATCCTCTCCTTTCTCCTTCATTAAATATCTAGGTAAGCGTGTGTCTCAGTTTTTTGGAGCTGTTGTCCCATGCATCAGAGGTTCATGGGTCTGATTCCCAGCCAGGCTACATACTTAGTTTGAGGGTTTGATCTTTGCTTGGGGCACTTAGGGGAGGAAACCAACTGATGTATCTCTCTCACATAAATGTTTTTTTTTCTCTCTGTCTCTCTCCCTTTCTTCCTCTCTAAAAATTCATTTAAAAAAATCTAGGTAAGTGTATTGTGTGCAATAGTGCTAGGATATTAATAGTGTTTCTATATGATGAAAGGATGCTGACTTGATTTGTATGTAATGATTAGTCTTGGATGAAAACAGAGCCAACTATGAATAAGTCAAGTATCCGTTCAATGTATATGCTAATATCCATTTACTTACTTACTTACTTATTTTCTTTCTTATTTAGAAATTGGTATGTGCATTTATTCACATAAAAGAGAAGCATACACAATACCTAGATTGAAAAGAACTAATGTCCATATGGCACTTTAGAATTGCAAAGTATTTTCATGCATTTAGTTCTCACAATAACTTTATGGAGTAAACATTTTACCAGAGTGTTATGTTTTATTTGCTGGAGATAGGAAAATCAGGATTGGACCTGGGCCTCTGATAAAACAAATACTTACATATCACTAAAATAAAGAGTAGTATTTAAAAAATATGTAAGCCTGATCACTGTATTTCCAGTAGAGAATTATACTCAGACATCTGTCATTCTGACCTTTAGAGAGGCGCTGGAAATGTCATACCTAGCCTAAATAGCATACCAATACATGCTGAAGTGTTCAACAGAATCGAAGCCTGGGACAAACAAGGACAATCTGTCAAGCCAGCTGTTCTCAACACTTGATAACACATTTCCCTTCAGAAAAAGAAGCTTGTTTCTGATATGGTTCTCCACTCAGGGTGATAAAGGCAAGTATGTCAATTCTTCACATATTTGAGAATTCTCACATATCTAATTAGCACATATCAGCATGTGGAGTCTCCCTCAACGGGGTGAACACAGCACTGCTAAGACAAATTCTGCTTATAACATAAACAGAATTTAAATTTATAGATAATTAATTTTGTTGTTGTTTGTTTTTTGCTGATAGGTCAAGGAAAAGGAAAAATAAAGTAGGATAAAATGCCATTCAAACTAGTTCATATTTTTATTTTCTCAAACTTCAAGTCATTTATTATTTCTAAACATTGTTTTTTTGATTTAAACTAAATGTTCAGAATGCCAAAATTATTTCTGCCTTTTTTTTTTTGGTAGAGAAAAACTAAAACTAAAAATATGAAAAATAGTTTGACTATTGGATTATTGAATAAAATTCAGGAGGTGATTAGACCAGAAATTCTATTAAAATTGGCTTTAGAGAATATGTTTTATCAGATATTAATGGTCAATTAACCTAAACATAGATAAAAATGGGCCAACAATGAAAGGAAATGAGAAAAGAGAAATTAGGATCTGAATCAAGCCATCAGGAAGTTTGCCTTAGTTCTGAGGTAAAGTGAACAAAATAAATGCCATATTTTTTTTGCATTTTATAAAGTTAAAATTAAATAAAAAAATAACAGACCTATACAGAATACAGAATGCATATTTCTTAAAAAGAAAATAAAAATGCATCAACTAATGAGCTTTGGCATTGTAATGATATAGTAGAGACTTGTAGTTATTTACCCAATTCTCATTTTTCCCTTCTTCCTCACTGTTGGGGTTAGACTGTGCCCTCTCAAATATTTTATTAGCCAATAGCTCTTGAAGTAAAGAATAACCATTTAACTAAAATTTTCACCAACAGATATAAGAGGAAATATTGTGTGATACTTTTATTTATTTTTTAAAAATATATTTTATTGATTTTTTACAGAGAGGAAGGGAGAGGAATAGAGAGTTAGAAACATCAATGAGAGAGAAACATGGATCAGCTGCCTCCTGCACACCCCCTACTGGGATGTGCCCACAACCCAGGTACATGCCCTTGATCGGAATCAAACCTGGGACCCTTCAATCTGCAGGCCGACGCTCTATCCACTGAGCCAAACCAGTTAGGGCTTGTGTGATACTTTTAGAAAGTTCTTCCTGTATTGTTTTACAAGGTTACCCTAATTTAAAACAACATTATCACAATCTTAATGATTTACAACATAACTCATTATAAACAAAGATTTATAATGACCTCATGTTATATTTATGTTTCAGCTGATGCTATTCTCTACATATCTTTTATTAGAAATCCAGTTTTAAAAAGTTTCTCTAATTTGGGACATGAGAAGAGTTTATTCCTGAGGAAAAAAAATTATCTGGTGTAAGAAAGGCTAGTATTTGTAGTCATCTTGGCTGGTAAAAATGAACCCAGGTAGGAACTGCAGGTGTACCATCTTGAAGCTGATAGGGAAAAGAGCAATTTTGCTCTGAGCAATGACAGACTCAGTTGTGTACTGGAAGGGGTATAAATGAAGTAAAAATTTGTTGTTTTGCTGGCCAAAAAATGATCAACCCAGTTTATAATGAATGGGGAAAAACTGCATTGTTGTTAAGCTGAAAATGTTGTCTTGTTTCAGGGTGTTTAGAAGTCCAGTGTGAAATTTAATGCAGCCAAACTGGAAATTGGAGAGATTAAAAGGCTGTGATAAGCTCTGAGATATTTTTCACAGGTTTCCAAAGTGTTCATGAGTGAGGATGACTGAAGAGTTACCTGTGGAATATGAAAGCCAAAGAAGACTTGAGAACTGGCTGAAACCCTGAATATGTTCTTCAGCCGTGCACAGTAAGATTGGCAGAGGGTGTCAGCCTGCAGACTCAAGATTTTTTAATACAAATTTTGACCACAAAACTACACAGACAGAGGGCTGCTTCCCAGTTAAATAGGATGAAAAAAATTAAAGTCACAGAGTAGAAAGACAATGGATCTAGGACTAGACAACAGAAATACGTGGGAATCTTGCATACAAAAGAATCCAAGTAGGAGAATTAATAATGGTAAAGAAATGGGAAAAATGTATTTACATATATTTCTGTGACTTAGCTCTGAGAGAAAATAAAATAGGTAAAAACTGCAGACTGATATTTAATTGAATTAAGGAACTCTTTTTAAATCTGGGATATTTTTATTTAAGTTTAAGGTATTTGAGGATGGTATTAGTGACAAATCCTTTAGAATTTTAGTATGTACTAGGGATTGTGGTAAGTATTTTGCATGTATCATTTAACTTAATCTGCATAATAACTATATGAAATGTGAGTTGAAGTATTAAACTATAATTAACTGTATTTCAAACCTGAGAAAGCTGAGGCTTAAAAAGGTTAAGTGAATAGTACACAGTAGTAAGTGCGGAAGTCATAATTCAAACTCTGGCAGGTTAACCTTTACAGCCACACATTTAACCACACTAGTGTCTCCATGTTTATTATCTGATGGGAATATCCCATTAGAAGAGGAAGTTTGATTACACACAATAGGGATTAAAAAAGGAAAGTGATGCACTTTAAAAAGTGAGGGCATAGATGGAAAGAATAGCCTTTGATAGTAAAACAGCATGTCTTCTTCTTTTTTTTAAAAAAAAAAATATTTTTTATTGATTTTTTACACAGAGGAAGGGAGAGGGATAGAGAGTTAGAAACATCAATGAGAGAGAAACATCGTGACGCTCTATCCACTGAGCCAAACCGGTTAGGGCCAGCATGTCTTCTATGAATGAGATGCTAAGACAGATACATATTCAATACTGTATTGGTTTTACAGTATTCACATACGTTCGTGTGTATTTTTTGAAGAGTTATGAGGCAAGGTATTGAACTGGAAAATCCTACCAAAATACATAAATTAACATTTGCACAGTTTTCATGCATATAATGAGGTATTTCAAGAATGTTTGAAAACTTGATGGCTAAAAAGAAGGACAAAACGCTCTTTCAAGCCTCAAGGAAATTTTTTGAATCATTTGTATAGCAAGACATTTTAATGGGCCAATTGATGGAGTGAAGTTAATACCAAATCCTGTTCAGAAATAGAGAGGTAATGAGATAATGAGGAGCTAAATGCTCTGTATAATGACATAAAAAATTGTCTTTCTGAACTGTAGCCCTGAGTGTTTCATTCAAGCTAGAGGCAATTCTAAGAGAAGGAAAACTTATTTGTATCATCTATTTTAACCTTGGGAAAGGATGAATACCTGATTTTGAGGTGATAATAATCATTGGTAGTTGTTTGGAAGAGTGGTGGGCCCAGGGGAGAGATGAAGGATTGAATTCTTTCAACATTTTAGCAGGCTGGAAAAGAGACTAGCAAGAAACCATCAGAGGAACTACAGATCTAGATAGCTGTTCCAGAGAAAGCAATATTAATTGTCTAATTTTAGAAAATTCTTCTTGTATTTTCCATGCACTATATCTAAGCAATCCAAAATGCTATTTCTAATTTTAATGAATGTTTTGCTGTTAATTATAACAGTAAAAATAAACCTAAGTCACAATAATTGGCTAAGCTATGGAAAGACAGCCAAGATGGATTTATTGACCTGTAAACTCTTCCTTAGAATTATTAAGAATTAAACAAAAAAACAAAAATAAATTTTATGGAAAGCCCAATAAGAGAATGGAACTACTGCAGCCTTGCTGGATAAGAACTTGAGCTTTCGTTTGGGTATTACAGAAATAAATTACATACTAAAAGATGGGGGATTTGAGAATATTGGTGTCTCATTTTGGGATTCTTTCTAAAATTACTTTAAACTCTGATGCATAATTTACCTATATGTTGGGCTAATCTCTATTTTTAATATTGAGCAGAGAGTGAATATCAGTCTTCCAATAACTTTCAGTGTTGGATAAATGGGCCATGGAGTTAAAACAGACCTCAGTCAGGTATTTGTCTGTTGGGTTACTGTTGCCATAGACAGTCACTCAGAGCAATGAGGAGTCTCCTTGATGGCCAAGATGATATAGGGAAGCGGTTCCCAACCTGTGGGTCGCGACCCCTTTGGTGGTCGAACGACCCTTTCACAGGGATCGTCTAACACCATTCTGTGTATCAGATATTTACATTACGATTCATAACAGTAGCAAAATTACAGTTATGAAGTAGCAACGAAAATAATTTTATGGTTGGGTCACAACATGAGGAACTGTATTTAAAGGGCCAGAAGGTTGAGAACCACTGATATAGGGGAAAGTTTCTACACTGAGTGTGCCCAAAGTTAGAAAGATGAATGGACAGGTCCCCAGTGTACCAAAAGCTGGCAAGATAATTTGATAGAAAAAAAAGTCCCCCCCCCCTTCTCCATTTCTATTAGAAGGGAGGACATGAGCAGGAAAGAGAGATTATCTTTGAGAGGGGAGTCCACCATTCTCCTAGGTAGAATATAGGGGAAAGTTTCTACACTGAGTGTGCCCAAAGTTAGAAAGATGAATGGACAGGTCCCCAGTGTACCAAAAGCTGGCAAGATAATTTGATAGAAAAAAAAGTCCCCCCCCCCTTCTCCATTTCTATTAGAAGGGAGGACATGAGCAGGAAAGAGAGATTATCTTTGAGAGGGGAGTCCACCATTCCCCCAGGTAGAATGACACCGGAATAAACCTCTTTCCTTTTGCACCAGCACCTGTGTCATCAGTTTGGCTTTCGTTGTGGTAAAGAGCCAAACCTGCATTTGTTGATTTACATTACCACCATAACATAAAAGGTTAGTTGGTAAAATTATCCCAGCATTAAATTCTAGTTGGATGCATTATTTGAGGGTAACACCTCCTATCTTCAATCTGCTGGAGTCATAGGTACCAGAGTGAAAAGAAATCATGAAACAGAAAAGTAGGAAAACAATAAAGATGTTGACCACACATCATTTATTTACAGTCCTTTTTTATGACTGATTTGGGCCTAAGGAAGAGATTCTAAGTGAATGAGAAGTGAACATTTTGATTTAGCTCAGAATGGACTTTTTAATAATTAGAATGAAACTGTTAATATCTGAAACTGAATTAGAAATCCTTGGCATCTACTGATACTTTTGTTTAGTAGCAAAAAGAAAAATTCAAAATATTATTGAAAAAGTATTGTAAGAAAAGTAATGCTGTTTAATAACAGCATCCCAGGGAATATTTCTCATTTATGATAATGATTTTAATAATACTCTGAATTAACTGTATATAGGGCATACTATCTGCATGTGTATTGTTTTTATATGATAAGAACATACTAGAACAGCAATTTTCAACCTTTTTCATCTCTTGCCACACAGAAACTAACTACTAAAATTCTGTGGCACACCAAAATATATATTATTTTTGCTGATCTGACAAAAAATAGATATAATTTTGGTCTATTCACCCAGACAGCTATTGTTGTGTTGGCTGTTGTAATTTTTTTATTTGACAATCTAAGGGAAAGATGTCAGTGCCCCTGACTAAATAGTCAGGTATTGCATATTTTGAAAATTCTTGTGCCACACTGGTGTGCTTCTGGTGGCACACTGGTTGAAAATCATTGTACTAGAGTGTATTCTCTACAAGAGCACGGAATTTGTTTTGTATACTGTTGTACTTTTTTATTTTTATTGAATTTATTGGGGCGACATTTGTTAATAAAGTTATATATATTTCAGGTGCACAATTCTATAATACATCATCTGTATATTATATTGTGTTCACCATCCAAAGTCAAGTCTCCTTCCATCACCATTTATCTCTCTTCTTTTCTTTCTCTTTCTCTCTCTCTCTCTCTCTCTCCCTCCCTCCATCC
>NW_005362227.1:223662-230313 GCF_000412655.1 Myotis brandtii | reverse complement strand
TGGACCTCCGCCAGCCTGGTCGCCACACACAGCCTGCTTGTTCAGTAGTTTGGTCATCCCTCACTAACCCCCCTGCTAGCCTGGTCATAGGCAGCCATCTTGTGAGGGCATGAGGGTTGATTTGCATATTACCTCTTTATTACCTAGGATATTTGTGTAAGAATGCAACTTACTTCTGTACTTAGATCTTACTATATACAGCCAGCATTTCAAACTGCCTATTGAATTCTCATTGCTTCTCTACAGATATATTTGAGTTTTCTAAGTAGAAAATGACATGATCTGGGAATAAAGATAGTTTTCCTTCTTTCTTACATATATATATAATTTTATTTATGTTTCTTTTCTTTTTAAAGGAAAGCCTCAGTTTCTATTTAAGAGTATCAGTGAAATTAAATCGGAACACAATAAATAAAATAAGTTACAACCAAACTAACCCTGATAAATAATAAAAGAGAAACATGTCTAAAGAAATGTTTGTAGCTACAAAGCAAATATTCTATATGTGCTCAGATTTATAGGCTCTGGCTAGCTACTCAGGACTGGTCTACAGAATTATTAAAAACAGACCCAGAGAACAGAGAACAATCTGATAGTTGCCAGAGTAAAGAGAGGTGGTGGAAAAAAGGTGAAAGGGATCAAGAGGTACAAGCTTCCAGTTTAAAGCAAGTCACAAGGATATAATGTACAGCATAGGGAATATGGTAAATAATATTGCAAATACTTTGTGTGGTGACATATGGTAACCAGTTATCATGGTGACCACTTCATAAAATGTATAAATATCAAATCACTATGGTTGTATACTTGAGACTAATACATTGTATGTCAACTGTAATTCAAAAATAAATAAGTAAATAAAAATTCTTTAAAATGAAACAAACAAACAAACCTCAAAAACAAAACAAAAAAAAACCAACAGTCCTTCAACTCTCCTTTCTGGCACAAGCTACAGAGGTTCTTGAGTAAAAACCATGATTAATTGAAAAACATGTATTTCAGGGCATCTGCCTTTTTTAATTTTGGAAGCTCACATTTGAAGCTTATTTTTTCTTATCTCTGCCAATGGATCCAATATATAAACAGCATGTCTTTTCTAACAAGAATTTAAAGAATCCTTTTTTGTGTGTCTAAGTTTTAGAGATTTTAGAAATATGAATATTGAAGCATAGAAAAGAACAAACCATTCTTTGTAAAATAAGAAATATATATATATTTAGTTTTTATCCTCAGTTCCTGACACAGAGCTTCTAAAACCCTCAAAATATCTGGAGTGATAAATGTGTCTTTTGTGTGCTAATAAAATGACTAGTCCTTCCATAGCTTCAGAATGGGAGCTGATGAGCAGAGAGATCAAAGCATAATTAGAGGGTCAGCCCCACTCCCTGACTTCCGGGGAAGGGAGAGGACTGGAAGTTGAATTTAATAATCAATGCTCAATGATTTAATTAGTTATGCCTATTTATTGGAACCTCCACAAATACCCCTAAACAACTGGGTTTGGAAAGATTCTGGGTTGGTGAACATGTAACCCAGTCCAAACTTGCACTGCTTGCTACATGACAGCTAATAAATTGAGTGACAAGATGTCCAGGCAAGGAAAGACACTTTATTCAGAAAGCCAGCAAGCAGAGAATATGGTGGGAAGGACTGAAGACATCTGGATGCCAGCAGGGGTCTGAGGAAGATTGCTTTGTTCTTAGTCTGTTGACTCTAACTGATATGAGTCTGTTCACAAAGTTATATATGCACACACTTCCCTTATTTATTTGTGAGAGGCAGTTTCTGGTAAGGACCTATTTTTTTAAAACTCAAGCTTCAAGTAGAATTTCTCTAACAATTAACATGATTACATGCAGGACTAAGCAGAGGGTATTAACCTAAAGGCCATGGAAACAAAGCAAGCTTGAACAAGATGGAGTCAGAGAGGCCAAGCATTTCACTCTGTTACAGAAGCTGGCAGGGTGGTGCTTCTGCAGTGGACATAGAAGCTTCTCTCCCATTCTCCTCATAACTTTCCCTGATTTCTTTCACTTGGCTGTTCCTGAGTTGTATCCTTTATAATAAATTGGTAATAATAAACAAAGCACTTTTTCTAGTTTTGTGAACCATTCTAGTGATTTATCAAATCTGAGGAGTGAATAGTGGGAAACTCCAGTTTTAGAGGTGGTTCGTCAGCAGTTTGGATGGCTGAGACTTACAATGGGTGTTGAAATGATAGCCATCTTGTGGGAATGAGCTCCGAATCTGTGGGGACTGCGCTAACTCTGGGTAGTTGGTATAAGAATGAATTCTAAGACACCCAGTTGGTGACCCTAGAGTTGGAGAATTGGTTGGTGCAAGAAACAAAAACAAAAACTTATTTGGTGTTAGAAGTGTTGTCAGCAAAGATAGTCACACTCTGAACATAGGGTAACCGCAGTTCACACACTTAGGGGCAGCTTTTCAGAGAAGATAACTTCTGAAGATGGTTTTAATGGCTGAAATAATAGAGGAAGAAAAAGAGGATGGAATAGAACTTTTCAGGCACAGAGAACAGCAGGGGAAGGTATGGGATCTCCAATGAGAACTAAACATTGAGAGAACACCGTGTTTCAATGCCAATGAATTAGTTAATTTATAAAGGAAAATTGGTAAGTGGTGAGGCTGAAGATAAAAAACTTAAATGTTTTGCCCTGGTGGAATAATCTGTAGAAGGAATAAACTGTTTGCATTTAGAAATCTGTATGCCACTGGTGTCCATGGTCAGAGCTTTTATAATGAGGTCAACATTTTAAACAGTACAAAGAAATATTATAGACAGCATCATGATTGTCTTGATTTAAGTGACCAAAATTCCAATGCTATAAGAAATTTATTCTCAGTTACTTCAGGCATATATACATATAACTGTCAAATATACACACCTATCTTTAATTTGTTTGTATTTATTTATTTATTTATTTATTTATTTATTTTTTGGGCACAATCAACACTTTCCTTAACCATGCATGTAAGAGATTTCCTCTTGAAATGATTTATGATGGGGCAAGTTTTCATGTGAAATCCTAGGTACTGTTGCTGGGTTAACTGAATTGGGTGAGAGATTACACTTAAATAACTTTCGAAGGCCTCCTACTTGAAAAATTTGGAATTCTATCATTTTCTCCTAACCCTTGAGAGTCCTTCAATATATCAAAGCAATTAAAGATATCTCAAAAACAGCAACAACAAAAAAACAACTGTGCACTAGTTTCTTGCTTTGTAATTAAGCATTGTTTAAAATTATCAAGAATCTTCAAAAGTGTCTGTAGTTTAAAAAGGACCATACAGCAACAACAAAAAAACAACTGTGCACTAGTTTCTTGCTTTGTAATTAAGCATTGTTTAAAATTATCAAGAATCTTCAAAAGTGTCTGTAGTTTAAAAAGAGACCATCACTCTCATGTTCTAGGAATTTAAAATATAAGGGCATTAGGGAGACTTAATTTCTTACCTTCAGAAATAGCGACCTAACTGATCACTCTCAAACACACAGCCTCTGCACTGTCCATACTGATCAGATATCCCATGGTCACCACCTACTCCAAGTGGATGCAGGTTAATCAGATGATAACATGAGAAGATATTAGTTCCCTGATCCTAGAATGCTTACAGAACTCTGTGATTAACTATGCTCTGAGTTTCACAATATAAGTTTTTATGTAGGGAATAAAATTGTCCCTGTTTATATGAACACATGGTTTAATGGACCAGTGAGACAGAATTAAAGACTATTTTGTGGTATAAATTTTCTACAGTTCCATAAGCTTTCTGAAAGAAAAGGCATAGTTTTTCATATTTCATACATGTATAACAAACTTTTAAAAATATGTATAACATATTTCTTTGAAATATGAGTGTACTTAGCTTCAACTAAGGAGCAGAATTGGAAGATGAAATATTTTCCATCCTTATCATAATTCTGAGGTTAAATGGAGGAGTATTCTTTCAGAAAGAATTCTTGAAATATGGCTAGAGAGTAGAACTATATTGATTATTATATGTTACTAGAGTCCCAGTGCACGGATTTGTGCACCAGTGGGGTTTCTTAGCCTGGCCTGCAGGGATTGGGCTGAAACTGGCTCTCTGACATCTCCTGAGGGGTCCCGGATTGTGAGAAGGCGGTTCTCGGGTGACGCACCCTGGAATCGGGCTCCCTCCTCTCTGGTTCTGGGTGCATCACCAGAGAACTGCAGCTGCCAAGTCACCACAGCTCAGCAGCTCCTGCATTGAGTGTGTGCCCCCTGGTGGTCAGTGCATGTCATAGCTACCGGCTGGATGGTTGAATGGTCGGATGGTCATTTAGGCTTTTATATATATAGACTAGAAGCCTGGTGCACAAAAATTTGTGCACTGGAGTGGGGTTCCCTCAGCCAGCCTGCCCCCTCTTATAGTCTGTGAGCCCTCAGAGACTGTCCTACTGATGGGAGGTGACCAGCTGATCAGGGGAATGCACTGCCCCCATCACCCCCAATCAGGGGAAGGTGACGCCCCCATCACGCCTCTGCTGCTACCACTGCTGGCCGCCGTGGCTGCCTGAGCCTCAGCCCGGCCCTTGCAGCAGCAGCCGCTGTGGCTTTGTCCAGAAGCATCCTGTCTAATTAGCATATTACCCTTTTATTAGTATAGATATGTACATGACTGTTTGCAAAATGTAAATTATATATATGGGCTTTGGCCTCTCCTTAGTAACAATCAACATTGCATGCCACATAGGGTTCTGATTCAACTTCAATTTATGTGTTGAGCTATTTATGATTTTTAAAATTTCAAGTGCATCTTTAAATTCTCAGAATCTTGCCAGCAATTTTAATTCACAAAATTTAGAAAATGCAAGCACCTTGTCGTTTCCTGACATCATTATTAATCAATTATTTAGGAAACATGTCATAATTCCTAACAAAAGGATTATAAAACTTACACCCTGATTCTTTCTTTTTTTTTTTATTTCAGAGAGGAAGGTAGAGGGTTAGAGAGATAGAAACATCAATGCTGAGAGAGAATCATTGATCAGCTGCCTCCTGCACACCCCCTACTGGGGATTGAGCCTACAACCCAGACATGTGCCCTTGGCTGGAATCAAACTTGGGACTCTTCAGTCCACAGGCCGACGCTCTATTCACTGAGCCAAACCAGCTAGGGCTACACCCTGATTCTTGATAGTCCTCATTGTTTTTCCAAAAATTTAATTTTGTGGAATTTCATTAGCCTTTGATCATTGGCTACATGAAATTAATAGCTGTGCTTTCTGTTTATCTGTCTCCTTTTTTCAACTGGCAGCTATTTAATACTAAAATTATGTACTTATTATTTGTTTAGCAATGGGAAAGTATGAAAGGGAGATAAGACATAGTTCTAGATTTAAAGAATTAAAGTGCCTGACCATTTAAATAACAATCTACACACAGGTAATTGTATGCAAAATTAAATGACTATAACCCGTTTTGTGAATATAAATATTAGCTTTTAATTACTTCAGAACAAAAGAATCACTGAATCTTCGATGTCTGTTTACCTATCTACCTAGTAGTCTTTCTTTCCAGAAAGTGACCAGAATATATTAACAGTATTTTTTGAAGCGCTTTTTATGCATAGACATATTCAAAGACATACTTCAATACCACTAGCTAGGCTATTTCATGGCTCATACAACCACAAGTAAGGAGGTGCTGGCAAATACAGAATCTTCTTCTGTGCTCCATACATAAAACATACCTCACTTTTATATTTAATCCCTAAAGCACTTAAAAGTGATTATTATACAGCAAGTGGATGATACACATTTGCTAAATTTAAATTTAATTGATTGTTCAAAATTTCATAGAAATATGGTTTGCAATTAAGACAAATTTTCCTTCTTCCTATTTCAAAACTGAGTGTAATTAGAAATCTATTGGATATGAAAGAAGAAAAGAATCTAATATGCATTTCTTTCAATTAAGTATGGCAAAAGTTTATACAGGGTAGGGGAAAAGTAGGTTTACAGTTATTCATATGGCAAATAATACATAATTAATAAATAATAATACAAGAATAAACTGTGTTTCATGTACTCACAACTGTAAATCTATTTTTCCCCATCCTGTATAATGATAAAAAGTTTTGACTAGGAATGTATTTGATTGCTTTTCTTGAGAAATATAATATGTTTATATTAATAAGCTTACTCAGATTTTGAGCAAAGGCATTCATTCCATTTTAATACTGGAAACAGTGAGAATATTTATAAATGATACATGAGGGAATTCATATCAAGGTGAAAGTTATACTACTAAAATGTTTTCTTCTTTATACTTTATAACTTAGCATGGAGTTACATACTTGCTCTCATATTTGATCTCTTATGAGAATCCATTACTAGTAAAAGCCATGGAACTTATTTCCATGGTAAATAGATTTAATAGCTATGGGCTCCTGAACTTATGGCAATTTTTAAACTCTTTACTATGTTTCTCAGAAGTTAAATATGACTCTCATAACATTGGAATTTGGAAACTGATACAATTATATTTACTACTAGTGGCCCAGTGTACAAATCTGTGCACATTGAAAGGAAATTAATTAGAAGAAATATTTTATTATTGCTATTTGCCCTTTCTCTATAATAGAAGTGTCAACCAAATTCACAAT
>NW_005362227.1:213310-223377 GCF_000412655.1 Myotis brandtii | reverse complement strand
GCAGGGAGAACAAAGGGTAAAATATTTAACTGTAGCAGTATTTGACTATATTCTGTGCAGTGAGAAAACCTGAAGTCATTTTCAAGATCCACCATTACTTCTTTTCAGTCAGGTCAAGTTTCTAAGCTTTCTAAATCTCCATTTTCCAGCTAATGAAAAGAAAATAGGATTCCACTGAGTCTCCTATCTACCTACTCCAGGACTTCTGTGAGGATCAAATGAGATGGGACATGGGAAAATGCTTCACAGACATTTAGTTACAGTGTAAAGTGTTTCCACCTGTGTTCCTGGGCTGCAGAAACTCCAAGGAGGCTAGTTTCTAGGTAGAGGAAGTGGGTGGTGCTATGTGATGTCATTACCCGGACGGACACTTACCATATTAGCCTTTTATATATATAGATATACAATTAGTTACCCCATATTTATCTTCTTGATGTTTTAAATTATTTCATAATCTATTTTATTCATGTTTTTACTATTTTACTCATACTAAATTTATATTTTTTATCTTTCCTATGTTTTTATGTAACATAATTTTTAGTTTTTCTTTGACATTTCAAAATGATCAATTTGTGGTTTATAATGACAAAATTGGGGCCAGATTTAATATAGAGGTATATATTTAGTGAAAATTTTCAATGTTAAAATTTAGGATGTCACTTATAATCTATCAGATGCATTTGGAATAAGGTTCACCATTTATCTTATTTACATGAGAAATAGTGATTGGTGTAAACATATTTGATTCAGAGATATAAAGGTAGTGCCCCTATTCTGCATGAATTATGAATTATTTTCTTTAGCTTTACTATTACAGTAGTCATTTATATGTACATTTGGAAGCTGCTACTACAATATCAATGAAATAATGTCTCACTGCTTTTTATAGTTGTTTTGATGCATAATTTTTTAACTAAGATCAACATATTGCTTATAATTATGTTACATTCCAAAGAACATATAATATGTGACAAAAAATACATATTTAAAAATATATAATAACCATTTGTGATTTCTAAGATGTCATTTTGCATATACATGTACACACTTACATATACACATATGTACATATGAATAATATCCATGTACATATATATAAATATATAGTATACAGGTTTTACAGTTATGAGTATTCAAGAGAGTTTATTCTTATATTATTATTTATTAATTACCATATTTTTTTCATATGAACAACTGTAAACCTACTTTTGCGCCACCCTGTAACTTGAAAGCACACTGTGTATACCATAAATTTAAAGAATGAATTATATATGTATATTACAACAGCAAACACACTATCCAATTTCCCTATCAGTTCTTCACTGAAATTAACTATTAGAGAATGATCTTTTACAACACTATCTCAGATTTTTCCAACAGGTTCTTATAATTTCCCTAGTGATTTTTAAAATTACCCTGTTGATATTCAATCTGGAACTTACCTGTTCACATAAGACAAGTCTGATTAAGTTACTTGAATCTAATCATTTGTACCTTGAGGATTCAAGTCTGTCTTTAGTTGCTGGCTCTTATTTGGAAAGACAATTTAAGTCTTTAAAAATTTCAAGTTCCTTGTCCTTCTGGTTCTTCCAGGTGGTCATACTGAGTAGTGCATTGAAAACTTGAGTTGTGGAGCTCAATAGAAATAGAAGTATTTGTTTAGGTGATTGTATGTGGTGGTAGTGTGTGTGGTTAAAACATTGGAATTTAATTTGGAACCACACTAAGTAAATTTGTAGGTTGAAAAATAGAAAAATAACAAAACAGAATCCAAGGAATCACCAACATTGGAAATAGTGGAGATAGAAGTCAAATTCGAGAAACAATTCTCATATATTAATATAATCAAGACAAATGAGATTTCAAAAAGAAGGAAACATAAAAATTGCCAAATTTCTCCTTGAGATAAAAAATATATGATCTAAGACGGGTTCATTCAACTTAGCAATAGGGAGATAATTTATGATTTTAACCACTACAGAACAAATTAGTAATCTGATTTTGATTGATAGTAGAATAAAAGCATTTGAAGAACTCAAGGTACTAAATATAATCTATTTTTTTTACTTATACTACATTGTGTCACAATTCTGTAATAAGTCAACCCATGAATAACAATATCTTTGTGCCATTAAATATATAGAGCTCTTTCAAATTGTTATCTTATTCCACCTTCACAAATACCCCATGAGTTAGGTACTATACCCTTCATTTTATCAATGTAGAAACTAAAAGGGGTTTAGGAACTTACACAACAATTCATAGCAAGGAATGCTGGAGATAGGATATGAATTCATATACATAGTTTGAATAAGTGTCTTTGCCCACTGATGCTAAACTCAGCCTTCCCTAGTAGTCTATCTCAACTCCACTGGGCTCTCTAGTTTATTAGAAATTTGAGTTGTGAAAAGTACTAACTCCACCATGCTATTTATTTATATATTGTTTTGGATTTTCTTCTAGATTTTTCCTGGAAGAATATCAGTGGCTTCCCTAGTTGTTGGCACCTATGGTATTTATGTCCACTGAGTAAAAGGGGTTCCAGGAATAATTTTGAAAATATTTAGCTTATCTTTGCACACTCCACTCCTCCCACAATACAAAAATATTTGACTTTCTGTGTTCTTGCCAGCCCTCAGATTATCTGTTATCTGCTTGGAACCTTCTAAACCTATGCTTTCCCCTCTCTTTCACAATGCTTTGTTGTTCGTGTTTTTAACTCAACAGGGCAGAAGTTTGAATGTATCCCATTATAAAACGGTCCCAAACTTCTTAAATATGTTGCATTGCCTTGAGATAGGTTGATAATTATCTATCATTACTATTTCAAAATAGAAAGATCTCTTGGGGCAGTAATTCTGACCTAAAAACTGGCCTCTCCTTACTCTATATTCTAATGTGAATAAAGTAAAGGAATGTGGATGCTTGCCAATGACCTTTTCTTGTGCTTGTCTTCAATTACGCCGATGCTTCTCTTATTCATCTTTCTCCACACAAAGGTACTGGGATTGCTTACCAATTTATAGATGCAAATCAAATATGTTGTTCTGCCTTCTAAACAAGATGCCTACCAATGGGTTTACTCAAGACTGAGTAAGAAAAATAAAATTAAAGTGTATGTAGACATATTTGTTAAATAATTTTTTATCATATTTTAAATTCTTCTTTTGCATCTCCCTGAGCTATCAAGGCAGAGAAGCAAGAGCTATATGGGACTTAAACAGATGGACCTCACAGCGAGATGATAATTTTCTGGAGTGGTCTCTATATATCATGAAGAGATGACTGGCCTTGAACCTCAGAGCTCCAAACACAGAAAGACAACCATGACAAGCTTTATAAGCTGAAGTTCAAAGCCCAACAATTATAAACCAATTTGCCTCTTCAGGTCTAATCAGTCTCTCCAAGAGGTTCTTCTCAAGAACCTGCTGATACATACCTCCCTACAAAGCCTCACGACCAATACACAAGTGTGGTATTGACACAATGCAAATATCAAGCATTCCCAATAGAATGGGATATCTTAGTCATGAAAGCCTACACATTTTACATGAAAGAATAATAGAAGTTAGAATATATAGAAGAATACAGAAAGGAGATACTCCTACAAATTGTTGAGGACTATCAATAGTGTAGCTTGCTCAGAATTGCAAGCCCAACATCCTAGAAGTGAAAATCCCCAGCTGATTCTAGAGTGCCTGTGGGTATGTAGATCCCTCATAAAAGCTCATAAGAAAGAACCTGACATTGAATGAGAAATAGCCAAGGACTAAGTATGGAAGCTTTAGGAAATTAACAGTTCATTGTAGATACATGAAATGACAAATAAAGAGAAATATATAGAAATACGTATAATGGCCAAAAAGATCTGCAAAAACAAAACAAAATAAAACCTTCCATCCCCAGCCTGTAGGTCTTAAGCTCAAGCTCTCTCAAAGTTATATACTGATACAGAGAAGATTATATTTGTAATTAGTCATGTCAGAGTGATAGTTTTGATGGTTTTCTCATTTGCTTTTCACATTCTTTTTTTGGTAAATAGTACTGTAATTATTTATATAAATATGAATATATTTTATATAAATATATAGATGGATTCCATTTGTTTTCCAATAAAAAGGAAGACATTAATTTGATATTTTCAAAGCAAATTATATGGCCCATTATTTACATGGTGATTTTTCTCAATTGAGAACACAAAAGTCTATTAAAATAGAAAGTGATGTATTAAAAACACTGAATTATAATTGGAAGATACTCTTGAATACAAAAATGAGTCAATAAACGCATGCCTTGTTGTACCAGTCCAGACCCAGTCAGCAGAGAAATTGGCCATTCAAACTTATAATTGAGAAGAGTTTAACAAAATACAAGCAAAGAAACCACACACCTATTCACAGAGGGTTTAGGGAAAGGAAGGTGCAGTATCTCAAGGCTAGTGACAACAGACAGCTGTTGGCATCCCTAGACATGACCATGACATCACCAGGGAAGAAGGAGCCTCTGTACCCAGAGAAAAGGCTGTGTGGATTGGGCAGCCGGACAAAGCTGTTGCTCACACTGGCAAGAAAAGCCTATGACAGAAACCCAGTGAAAGGAGTCTGGGTAATAAATACTCTAATCTTATTTTTTTTTGCAAAGTTGACATAGGCGGAGTCATTTCAAAATAGAACAAGGGAGACATTCCAGAGGAACTGCCATGCGCTTCTTACTCCTTGAACCTTTGGAATGTTTGAACTGGGCATTATAGCCATTAGACTGGACCAAAGTAGCATTGTATTACAAACAACTGTTTGTAAAGCTAACAGGACATCCTGGCTATGGAACTGGAACTTTACCACATTCTTTAGAATCAGCACCACCATGTGTAGCTAGAGAACAATGTAGCGTATTTGCACCTATAGAAATTCCTTCCTTGCTTATTAACACCAACAGAAATTCTTTTTCTTTTTCTTATTCATGTAAGTATTCCCCTTCTCTTTTCTTATAAACTATAGGCCCGATGCAAATTCGTGCAGGCCCGATGCATGAAATTCGTGCAAGGGGCTCAGCCCTCGCAGCCCTGGCTTCGTCCGGAAGGACATCCGGAAGGACGTCTGGAAGGTCATTTGACTGTCTGGTCTAATTAGCATATTATACTTTTATTATTATAGATACCTCTTGCCTTCACTTCCTAAGCTGAACTCTATTTGAATTTCTGCCTGGATCAATGCTTCCCAAATAGCTTTTCCCTTTTATTGTTTTTGTTTTTTTTATTTCAAATGGATGCCTGTTTCCTCCCACCTTGGCCTTTTATTTTTAAGTTAGCATTTTCTTCCCACCTTCTTTAACTTCTGCTAGTGCCTTCAACAGGGGAACCATATGGGAAGGCAAAGGGCAAGGAAGCCACCCAGGACACACACTGAAGCTGAGAAGTGTGGGAACTAGGTATGGGGGGAAAAAAAAGACATCTAGTACATAGGTCAATACATTTCCATTAAAAGTTTACACTTCCACACATCACACAAGTGAGATTATATTAAAAAGTCTTAAAAAATCATTCTCTGAACCAGTGATAATGCTAGTTCTTAAAAATCAATTTAGATAAGGAGAAGAAAGGACTTTAACATTATGTACATTTTGGGCAAGGGAGGAGTGAGGCATAAAAAGGAGGGAGGATAAAAGTAATTTTCATTGTTTTTTACTAGAGGTCGGGTGGGGCCCCTTGACCTGGCCAGTGATTGGGGCCATCTTCTGCTGGCTCGTCAGTCCCCAGTCCTGCCCCGCCGCCACCCACCCCAGTTCCCCATTCACCATCCAGCAATAAGAACCTGTGGGCTGGGGGGAGGGACTGAGAGGTGGTCAATGCACCTCATAGAGACTGGTCGAGTGGTTGTTCTGGTCTTTACGCCATTATGGTCGCTGGGCTTTTATTATATAAGGTGTTTTTATTGATTTCAGAGACAGGAAGGGTGAGGGAGGAAGAATGAGATAGAAACATCAATGAGAGAGAAATATTGATGAGCTACCCCCTGCATGCTCCCTACTAGGGATCCAGCCCATAACCCAGGCATATGCCCTGACCAGGAATCTAACTGTGAACTCCTGGTTCATGGGACCACACTCAACCAACTAAGCCAAAGTAGTTTTTAACTTCTTTTTTTTAATATATTCTATGTTTACCAAATATCCCTTATAAACAAGCACTAAGTATGAAATAAAAGTTGAGATTTAATAACATGTTAAAGTTGTGTCTAAATTGATGTTTTATAAATTTAGTAATTGAATTACAACATAGTAGAATAAATTGTCACTATGTTTATCACTTGGCAAGCTCATATATATCTCCAGGTTTTTTAAAAACCAATCATACATAAATAATTCACAGCCTATATCACATTCATAGATTGAAAAGATTTAATAGAAAATAAGAGGAATTCACATTGCATTCTTCCTATATGCTACGAAATTTGTTAAATGCCATTACATGAAATATCTTAATCCGTAAATCAATCTTGGAAAGTAGGCATTTACTTTCTCCATTTATATAGATGAAAAAATTAAATTTAAAATTTTGAAAGAATTGTTTAACATAGTAAGAGAAATAGAATTCCTTAGTTAAGTTCAATATAACATATATTTTTGAGAACTTACTATTTATCAAGTATTGTTCTAATCTGAGAATATGTAATTATTCCAAAGGAAGTAAAGACCACATTCAATGATTTTCATCCATTATTTTTTACTTTTAATAAGAAAAATATTTAAAATGAAAAAAAAATCCCACAATGTACAGAGAGACAGTAAAATGCTAGATCATTATCACTGAGGTGAGTTAGATAGATTTTTGGGGGAAACAACATGTTTGTGAAATCATATAAGTCAATTGACTAATTGATTAATTATTTTGGAAAGTAGATTTTAGAATTGTGTTTGCAGGAGTTTGTAGTATATAGATAATGACTATGAGTAAAGGTGTGAAAAATTTATATGAACTTTTCAGAAATTTACTGTATAGGTATCGTGGAGATCACTGTATTTAAAAAGGGGTAAAAGCATTTAATCTTAAATAGTCTGAATTATATAAATATGCAATTATTTATAATATATTTTATTTTTTGGGGTGCTTCATAGAAAATATAGAATTGAGTTTATTTTAGAGAAAATTATTTGTATCTGTTGTTAAGATCAGAGAACCAAAACTAGAATAAGGGTGAATTTTAGGAAGATCATGAGTAGTTTATAATAGTACAAAACCATGCATGTAAACGTATGTGTGTGTGTGTGTGTAGATGTGTGTGTTTGTGTGTAAACTTATGTGCATTTTTCTAAGGAGGTGTTTCATAGTTCCAATGACACATTTTAATGTAAGCCTTGACAGTTGGTTTTCCTTTTTATATGCAAATGAATGACTAAACTTTTGATACCAAAGCACCCCCTTTAAAAACACCTATCTTCAATAAACACATTGTCAGTCACATGACTATTAGGTAAAGAGCCAGGCTACCTCCTACCAGACTCTAGATAACCGACCACTTGTTTTTTCTCTCCTTTGCTTTAAATTCCAGCACTTATGTTTTAAATTTACCAAACAAGAATAAATCCAGCAAACCCTAGACCCCCATCCACCCTTGATCCCAATAAGACCAGAACCCCAGGCTCATGCACTCTTCATTTCTCTCACTACTGCCAACTACATGTGTGGCCCCAGTTTAGTTGTGTAATAAACCTTGTCTTTTTCAAAGTTCCCTAATGGTTATTGCTGAGGGTGTCTTGCAATCATAATAAGACCCACAGGGCCTGCCTGGCCACAAGATGATTATCAATAGGCTGAGATCTGCACAAAACACATATTTAAATGCTTACAATATGCAAAAGATTTTTAAAAGCATTGGCTCTGAATTTTTGGAGTATATGTTATAAAAAATGTCTGATTCTGTCATACCTATATTTTAAAATATTTAGAAGGAGGAAAAGGGAATAACATAACAACATTTCATGCTGAAGCTCAAGTCATTAAATATTAGATTACTGAAATTCTGAAGGTAGAACAATCTAGACAGTCTGGGACCAAATCAACACTGTGAGTCACCTCTGGGGTTACTACTTAAGCAAAGAGAGTATCTGGTACATGAATGATTCTCTGAAACAGAATTAGTATTCTCTTATCCATAGTAGATATGTTATGTGATTTGCAAATTGCTGGTGAAAGGGGATAGTTTAAGTTTCAAACGGTCCACAGTGCACATTTCCTTATAAAATTTTAAAACTTTGATAAGTAAGATGTAGAAAAAAAACCCATTGTAATATGTTTCGGGTTTCTTCTCTTCTCTAACATCATAAAATGTGATATCTTTTTGTAAATTTTTTCAAATTTTTTTGCATTTATAGCTCTTTAATCCAATTGGGATTTATTTTAGTGTATAGAATTTAGAAACCCGGTGCCATCAAATTATTCTAAATCCATGACAGCACATACAGAATTATTTCAGGTGAATTTTTTCATGCTATCTTTGGTGTAATTTTATTCTGCTCTGCAAACACCTTTTTTTTTTAAAGAGGGAGGAAAGCAGTCTAATGCCCCAAGTTAATATTGGGAGGATTAACACATGCCAGAGCATCCTGTCCATACCAAGGTTTAGCACAAATTTGCCCTTATCAAAGAAGCATCCATAGAAACTTTGGCCCTAGCTTCCTTGATCACTTTCACTTTTACAAATTATGCATCACATCATCTTTTAACCAGTTTGTTTCCTAGGGCTGCCCTAACAAATTAGTAAACAATTGGTGGCTTCAACAGGAATTCCTTCTCTGAGAGTGCTGGAGGCTAGAAGTCTGAAATCAAGATGCCAGCAAGGTTGGCTCATTCTGGGGGCTCTGAAGGAGAATCTACTCCATGATGCTCTCCTAGCTTCTGGTGGTTGCCAGCGATTCTCAGTGTTTCTTTGCTTGTGCATCACTCTAATCTGTGCCTAGATTGTCACATGGCCTTCTTTTTTTAAAAAATATATTTTATTGATTTTTTTTACAGAGAGGAAGGGAGAGGGATAGAAAGTTAGAAACATCAATGAGAGAGAAACATCGATCAGCTGCCTCCTGCACACCCCCTACTTGGGATATGCCCATAACCAAGGTACATGCCCTTGACCAGAATCGAACTTGGGACCCTTCAGTCTGCAGGGCGACGCTCTATCCACTGAGCCAAACCAGTCAGGGCCACATGGCTTTCTTTCCTGTGTGCATCAGTGTGTCCTCTCTTCTTATATGGACACCAGTCATTGGATTTACAGTTCACTCTAAGCTAGTATGACCTCATTCTATCTAATTACTTCTGCAAAGACTCTATTTCCCCAAAGTTCAAATTCTGAGGTTCTAGGTGGACATGAAATTTGAGGGGACACTATTTGATGTATTATAACTAGGGGTCATTTAATGGGGTCCATGATTGAATATCATTATTTCTATCATTTGTGCAATCTATAGAACAAAGAATAGGAATCCACTTATCATTCTCATCCATTATCTTGCTTTGTAAATGAATTTTAGCATGTGCATTTATTTTGGTGCCATTTATTTTTTATTTCCTTTCAAATATAAGAACTATGTTTTCCAAACAAGCCAGTTATTATTATTATATTCATGCTTCAGATAAACCCTGAAGTGACATCACTGAACTATCCATGTTTCTCTTTTCCAGTTCATTGAAAAACCACAGAAACTCTTGAAGTTATGTTGGGTAGAATAAAGCAAGAGATATGGATACAAATTTGTAAGGGGTATTTGAACCTGGATCAGCTTTATCATCCATTAAAACAACAGCTATGTTTCGCCGAGGTCTGCATTCATTATGTGTGAATTCTTTTTGAATGATTTCTCAAGTGATTTTACACACTTATTATTAAATGAGAGTAGCAGCATCTTGCCTGATTCCCCCTCTGTTCTCATTCTGATCCCATGTGTCAATCAAAATGACGTTAATTTGAATCTCAGCACACGTAAAAAATAAACTAATCTGCCGTTAATTTGAGGATTTGCTGTCCATGGTGGCTGAAATTTCATTCAGAATACTCATCAGTGCTTTTTAATTT
>NW_005362227.1:201531-212334 GCF_000412655.1 Myotis brandtii | reverse complement strand
GATGATAGATAGATAGATAGATATAGATGATAGATAGATAGATAGATAGATAGATAGATATTTTGTTCAAATAAACCAGAAAGTATAACTAGTAAACTTGATTCAGATCAAGTCAAATAGCTCTAAGATTGATACCAAAAAAAGTGAAGTTAGAATGATAATAGCTTGTTTCAAATTTCTTGAAAAAAAAATCCTCTATATATATTTAATGAGAGTCGTCAAATTCCAGCATGTGTGTATGCTTCCCTTGGCTCTTGAATCAATCTACTGGGCACCCAGAAAGGCAAGTGAGAATTATTCATAGTTCCAGAATTTAGCAACTTAACTTTAACTGAGGCTTATTGTCATGTAAATGTTATAGATACACCATTATCAGGTCAAATAACAGAATTCTTGTTACTATGCTCCGCCTTATACAACAGCACACAGAGATCCAATTCTGGTCTTGCTATGTATATAAGCTATGTGACTTCAGGCAAATCACAACTCCTTTGAATCTCCAATTTACTTTCCATCAGTGTAGTAAAGCTAAAATTACCTCCTGTTTTCACATCTGAGATTAAACTAATGCAGGTAAAAAAAATGTAAAAAAAATATTAAAATCATGGGAATTTCTACAACTCCTAGAGAGGTTATGTGTATTGAACATTCTTCCACTCAAGACAGATTAAATGAATAGTTACTATGGACTAGGCTTTGATTTACTTGGTGTAGTTAGGCAGTACACAAGAAAGACTAACAGCTTTGTCATCACAGAAATTACCTTTTAACTTCGAAGGCAGTGTGATAGTAAATAAGTAAAGGTTATTTCAGGGAGAGAATGGGAGGAAACCAGATTAGATAGATTGCCCATGTACTTTTAATTGTTTTACTAAGGTGAATATATATCTATATAGATATATAGGTACATATACACACAGTCCTATATATACACTATATGTACTATATAATGCTATATACAAACTATATATATATACTATGTACAATATACAAGCTATATGTATATAGTATATTATATATATGTATACACCATGTATATACAGTGTCCCAAAAATGTATACACACTTTAACAGCCGACGGCTGTTAAATTAAAATGAACAATGCCTTTATAATTATTCAAAGTGTGTGTATACATTTTTGGGGGATACCTTGTATATCTGGCAAGTATATAATATGCAAGGGGCCTAATGCCTTGGTTAAAGTTTAGAGAACTTTTGGAGTCTGGTTTTGTGTCTTTCCATTATCTTAGAAAATTATTGACCAATATTTCTATTGATTCTGCTCCATTGTCACTCTTCTTCTATGAGACCAGTTATATGTATGCACTTCATATTTCCCTTATATTCTTTTCTGTATTTTTATCGCTTATAATCAATGTTTGATCTAAATATTCTCTACTTGCTATATTTCAGTTTTCTAAACTTATCTACTGCTATAGATATCTACTGTTAAAGAATCATATACTGATTCTTTAGTTTATATATTATATTTAAGTTCTATCTAATTTAATTCCATTTAGTTCTTTTTCATAGATTCAAGATTGCATATGATAGCTCTATCTTTTTGTCTACCTTGTTGTAAATATTAATTATAGTTATTTTAAAGTTATTTTCTCATAAATCTAGCATCAGGATTATCTGATCCTATTTCTCATTTTTTATTCTTGGCTTCTGGTATATAAATCTTATTTCCTGGTATGCTTAAATTAATGACTATGTTTAATTTTAAAATGTAGATATTCTTTATGGTGATAACTTCTAATACTTAGAAACTAATTTTCTTCTTTCAGTCATGTAGGGAGTGGCTCTAGAGCAGCGGTTCTCAAACTGTGGGTTGCCAGCCTATGGGTCGTGACCCGTTTGGGGGTCGAACGACCCTTTCACAGGGGTTGCCTAAGACCATCAGAAAACACATATATAATTACATATTGTTTTTGTGATTAATCACTATGCTTTAATTATGTTCAATTTGTAACAATGAAAATGCATCCTGCATATCAGATATTTACATTATGATTCATAACAGTAGCAAAATTACAGTAATGAAGTAGCAACGAAAATAATTTTATGGTTGGGGGTCACCACAACATGAGGAACTGTATTAAAGGGTTGCAGCATTAGGAAGGTTGACAACCACTGCTCTAGCGTTAAGCCTTGAATTGACCTGTGGCAGAGCCACAAACAAGTCCCAGCTTAGAGGGCAGAGCCCTCTTAATGTAATTAAGCTTAACCTTATACCCCTCCCTAGATCCTTCCTAGGTAGCTAATGGGCTGTGGGAAGTGCAGCAAGTGCTGCCCAAACAAGTGAAACTCACAAGAACATTGTAACTATGTTGACCACTACCTTGTTTTTCTCTGACTATAATAACAGCTTGCTGGGTGGATCCTTCTCTGTGGCCTCATCCAGGCACAGGAGATCCACCGAGCCCCAGCTATATTCTCTTTGTCTGTTTTTTCTTTAATCCTTCATCACCTCTCCTCAGGCTCACTGAACCCTTGGCGGTGCTGGCATGGCACATGTGGCACCCAATGTGGGGCCTGAGTTTGGGGGAACTACAATTGTAAGGTGAAAGGAGGTTCCCTTCTGTCTTTTCTTTAATCCTTCGCCGCCACCCTCCCCCCCCACCCCCATCTGGCTCACCGAACACTTGGCTGTGCTGGCACGGTTCACAGTCAGGCATTAGATTATGAGCTGATCATCGTTACCCACTTGAGACCATTATTTCTGAGTTGCAGTTCAATGAAAGCCATAAGTATTTAACAGAGATTTTTTTTATTGCACAAACCCTGATCTCTAATTCTTTATTTCCAACACAATGTGAGAATTAATATCTTATCCATGTAGAAGCTGTTTTTTCTTGGCCTATAGCATACATATGTATATCCAGTAGTTGGAAAATGTCTTAAGAGAAGATTGCATAAAAAATATTTTGCTCACTTCTTTGAGTCCTTTTTTTTCTGGGGGGAGGGAGAGTTCTTGGTCCTTCAAATCCTTCAAATCCTTCAATCCTCTGAAGTTTTTCTTCCTAGCACAGTGACACTGCGGTGAACAATTGTCAATTTAAAAATCCATCTGTTTTTCAATGTTCTTGTCAGTACAGTTTATCTTACTCCAGCTAAATGTCATAGCCAGAGGAGGGGTATTGATATTTGCTTTAAAACATAATTTGTGTTTAATGTATGGAACATAATCAACAATGAAGAAAAGGATAAAAACAATGAGATGGGTTAGAAGGCTAGTGAAGTATATAGACCCAGCATTAGGGGGTGTCAGACTGAGAAAAGAGCAGGAGGGATATAGGAAGAATTTGAGGGATATAGGAAGAAAGGTGGATGTATGTAGAATGCGAGGGGATTATATAAATAAAAAAAAATAATTCCTATTCTACTTACATGGTTGTTTGCTTGTTTATTTGGAGATATTAATTTTTCTTTAAAAAGTAGTAGTTGATGGTACTGAGACAGCAGAAGCAACCAATTAGGAAGAAAAATTAACAACTGTGCTTTGAGCATGTTCAATTTGAGGTGCCTGTTATTTATAGTCATAAAAGTGCCCCATAGGTATTTGGATGTTTGAATCTTAGACCCAGAGAAGTGATCAGAGCTTATAATATAATGTTGGGAGTCACCATTACATAGAAGGCTTTTAAAAACATGAAAGTAGGTGTCACTATAGAATAAGAAAAGGTCTAAAGATGAGCCCTAGTCCAGCACTTAGAAGTTAGCAGAGAGAAAAAAGATAACTACTATGACTAAGGGAAAAAAGCTAGTGACAGGATGAAACCCTGGTTAGGAGGACGACACAGAAATGACACACAGACAATCTTTGTGAAGGAAGAGCTGACCCATAGCAGATTCTAAGTGATGCTGAAAGGTGGAGTAAAATGAGGAAAGATATATTTTGGGTCATTTTTTTAATCTTTTCATTTCTATTTGGCTTGTTTTAAATTAATGTATCAATTTACGGAGAACTGATACTTTTATATTGAAAACTTCATATTCAATATCCTTATTCTAAAACAGAATATGTTTTCTTTCCCACTATTTCAGATATTAGTTCATGTTCCCAGTAGTTTTTTAACGTGTTATTCATATACACATTTCATATTTTAACTTTATTTGCCTCAATTAAAAATGGACTGTTATATCTATATTCCTACAAACAGAACTACAGATAGTCAATATTCAGGTTATAGAATTATGTCTGCAAACTCCAAGTTTCTAAATTGGCAGTGGGTAATTCAATTTAGTGACTAACCTGGAGAATCTCATTGAATGTATCACCACATAGAAAGAGATATTTTCCTTGAGACATAGGCTCAATCCTCATCTTTCCACAAAACATCCTTGAAAAACAATTTCTTTTAAAAACTCTTCTGCTTTTGTTTCAGTGGAGTTGAGTTCAGTATCACTCCCCTGTTGCAATACTATTGGAGTAAAATTGACTTTTGTTTGTTCATCTTTTCCAATATTATTTTTTTTTCTTTAACAGCTGCCACCCTGGATCTGAGATGGCTACCCCTGGATTCGCTGTTATTTAAAAGAAAATTAATCTCACTTTTATTTCAGTTACTGTTACTTGTGGAACTGAAAATCTAATCCCTAACAGATATATAATAATTCTCTAAGAAATCAGAAATCTTAAAGTTGAATCACGGCTTATACCCACTTCAAGTTCAATCCTCTTAGGCACATAAAACTAGAGAGAATAAAGGAAAGAAAAAGAGAGAAACCAAAAACAATATTATCCAAATGTTGAATTAAAAGATTGAAATCAATCTTCATAAAATAGTAAATAAGAAAATGGAGGTAGGGAGAATTAGGCATTCCATCACAAAATCAATTCTTACTATCTCAAAATTATTATTAAATTTATTTCTTGAAAAAAAATGAAACAACTCTTTTGAGGGTTTTCTTTTCCTTTAAATAGAGAAAAAGACAATTATTTGCCATGTGTCATAAAACCTTTTGGAGAATAAATATTGAAAAAAATGTAAGATACTTAGTTTTAGTTTGCATATTGTTTACATATGCCTATTCGATAAAAGTTCAGAGAATTTATGTAGGAAAAACACTAGCAATCAACTATTAGTCATTCACAGTGGAAATACAGAAAAGCAATACCACACCTAATTAAATTAGCTAAATGCTGTCTGGATTTATCTAGCTGTTGTAATTTAATCAGAGCTAAATGAGACCATTGTTTAATTAAAATAGAAACTAATTAATTGTTCCAATTGTTGTTTCTATGAAAGTTGCAATTTCTTAACAAAGCTAGTTGATGACGTGAAGAGATTCCTTGGAAAATTGCCTTAGGACCATAGCTGTGAATTGAAGTCATTCACAATGTCATCATCTGACTTTGAATTAATATACAACATTGAATGGAAAATGTTTACTTTAAGTATTGGGCTTTTTAACTGTCACATTTCTTAAAACAAGAAAGTTAAGTTAATCCTTAAAGTAACATATTGAAGGAATAGAATAGGAACTAAAACAATTACAGAAGTTTGATTTTTTAAAAATTGTTCACCTCCTAGTCCTTTGAACCAAACAATCTGATTTCCACTTTTACTGACATTGCTCATACATATTTTCAGTTTTAATTTTACAAAATATTTCAGTGTTTGTTGACTTGATTGATTTTTCTATCTGACTTAACTGATTTCTGTTGCACTACTCTCTCCTAATTTTTCTTTCACTAACACTGCTTTGGTCAGGCATTTCTCATCTTAATCCACTTAAAGTATGTCATTTCCTATCACTTCTACTTTGCAATGATGAGTTGCACTCTGAGGGTGTGACCCAGGGAGGGGTCAGCATTTGGGTGCATTCCTGCCACATACAGTAGTTTGAGCAAAGTCATGATGACAGTTGCTAGCATGTTTGGGTATCTATAAGTTGTTGCAGGTGGAAGAAAGCCTAGATTCAGAAACTACAAAGTTAGAAAGAAAAGTTTTGTCTTATGGTGCCCTTTCCCCCTCTCAATCTATGACCCGAAAGGAAAACATGCATATTGTGCTCTACTTTTCTTTTTTTAAAAAATATATTTCTTTATTGATTTCAGAGAGGAAGGGAGAAGGAGAGAGAGATGGAAACATCAATGATGAGAGAGAATCATTGATCGGCTGCCTCCTGCACGCCCCCTACTGGGGATCAAGCTCGCAACCCAGGCATGTGCCCCTGGCCGGAATCGAACCTGGGACCCCTCAGTCTGCAGGCTGATGCTCTATCCACTGAGCCAAGTCGGCAAGGGCATGCTCTACTTTTCTTGACCACATCTCTTTATCACTCTGTGTTCAAATATGCCCTTCCACACCACAGGGGTGACAAGACAACCAAGAGAAATGTGGCTCAAGACAGAATTTCCTCACAGTCCACTGCACATGTGCCCTCTAGTCTTACATACCTTGGTACGAGTTGGGTATTCCTTCTAAAGTTCAGCTCACCAAAGTGTGAGAGTCCATAGTGTGAATGAGAAAAATAAGGAGTTTGACTCAAGAACCCTAAAGGCACGGTTGGACTATCTTTCTATAATCATTCTTCCCCTGACTAAAAACAGGGGAATGATGAAAATTACTTTTAGCTAAATGTCAGCATGCCTAAGTAAGATGTCTTTTTATAAAAAGAAAAATATTCAATAATAATATAAAATATGAACAGTCTCAAGGTAGAAAATGGCTTAGGATATAGAATTTTCCCCCTCTATGATATTTATTCAAGCTGCTGAAAATATTCATGGCCCAAGGAGAAGTAAGAAATATTCTCATGTCAAAATGGTGGGGAGGCATTTGCCCTTAATTCACAGGCAGTCTTTGGGCTCTCCTTTCAGAGACGCAACAGCTCCTTCCTTTTGTTCCCATGTGGCTGTCTCAGGGATAGAGGAAGTGCAGCAAAAACATACACCTAAAAATACACTGGACGATGACAAAATTCATACATTTCCTACAGAGGAAGCAGGTCTAATCAGATTTCTGACACCAATTGCTTTGAAGTCTTGGACAATTACCAGTATACTACTTATTAAAGCACTTCCTCATCTCTGACCGAAAGGGATAATTAGGTCATTTCGAATACCCTGTCCATCATTTAATATTACTTGCTTTTAATTGTAGAATGCAAAGAAGGAGTGTGTGTCCTCTACTATAGCCCATAGATGAGGCTAGTAGTTGGGAATAAAGAGACAAGCACATTCATTCCTACTTCCAAAAAGTCCAAGTATTAATGAGCGAAGAACAATGAGCCAGAAAGGTCTTCTTAGCAGTTATTGTAAACAGACTTCATGTTATGTGTTTGTTATATGATCACACATTCAGTGAAAAAAATTGGAATACAAAGACAATTATAAAATTCCTTTTCCTTAAGCAATATATTGTCTAGTGGAGGATACGACATGTAAAAAAAAAAATCATTGTGGAGGAAAATTTTTTAGAATACAGTCTTATCCAAATTGCAGCAACATTAGGGCCATATCACCCAAATTAGAAAGTCAGAAATGAATTACTCTGAAACTGTGGCTTGAGACAAAGTATAAATCTATAATATAAATTATTCCTTAGAGATAAGTTCTCCAAACAACCAAAGACAATTACTAATAATGTCCAAGATATTTGCTAGGCCATTGAGCCAGAGATCAATGAGCTAGAGCAAAAGAATTCAAGAAAGAGACCAGTTTCTCCTCAGTAACCATCTAATTACACAGCCTAATATACACATATGTATTTTAATTTAGCTATTTAATATAGGTATATCTCAAAGATATTGAAATTAGAAATGTTTTCTTTAGTCATTAAGCATGCCTTGGGATGGCTTATGCTAAACAATTAGAGGGTAAAGATGAATATCTGGGTAAGTCTGAGTTAAGAAACACTCACATACATACACACATAATTAAAAGGCAAACCTTTTGGCCCTGCTATTATACAGATATAATGATTTCCCACAATAATATTGAATATTTTCCACTGAGGATTCATTGCTTCATTGAGTAACTTCATTGATACAAATAACTAAAAAAAAACAATCTTTATAAACTTTTGCCCAAAACAGACACATAGTAAAAATTATGATATAAATGGAATATAGTAGTAATCATATATAATTGAATTTATTAAGATATATTTGAGGAAAAAAGAAAGAAATCTTCCACAGTTTATAGTCTATATATTCAAGCTCAAATGAAGAAATTGAGAAAGAATGCCTGGAGGAGTATAATCTACCACATTTGTTCTCGGAGATAATTTTCCTGTCCAACTAATTTTTGCAGAAGTGTTTGCATGAGAAGTCTCACACAGAGATCTGAGTAGAGGAGGACCAGGGCAGTCTTTGTGGTGCTTGTGCTATAAAATCTGCTTCTGAGGATTGTTCAGGCAGTGTCATGTCAAGGGAGGGTTAATCTCTCAAGGAGCGTGTCAACTGAACCATGTTAAACAAATATCAAAGAGAGCTAAGTAAGCAATTAGATAGGAGAGTAAATGCTCATATCATCATTAAAAATATTAAGATAAAATTTTGCAAAATCTTTAGGTTTCCAAGTTACTTACAAGATTCAGAAGGATGGAACAATGCTTTAGAAAGCAACCACATTGATACCTAGAACATGGGTTTCTGAAAAATGTTGTTCAAAGCATCCAACCCCACTAAAGAGTGTACTAATAAAATATAAACAAAGATACATAATCCTATATAATAAAAACCTAGCGACTGAACGGCAGAACGACCGAAACGACTGTTCGACCAGTTGTTATGATGCACACTGACCACCAGGGGGCATATGCTCAACACAGAAGCTGCCCCTGGTGGTCAGTGCACTCCCACAGCTGGAGTGCTGCCCAGCCAGAAGCTGGGTTCATGGCTGGTGAGCGCAGTGGTGGTGGCGGGAGCCTCTCCTGCCTCTGCCACATTGCTAAGGAGTGGCAAGTCAAGCAGTGAGGAACAAGGAGGTGGGCAGTTAGTAGCAAAGGGCCTGGATTGCAAGTGGGTGCAGGCCAGGTTGAGGGAACCCCCCTCCCTCCACACGTTTCGTGCTCTAGTCCTATCTAATAATAGACGAACATGGTAATTAACCGTACCTCCGACACGCTTCCCATTGGCTAATCAGGGTTATATGCAAATTAACTGCCAACCAAGATGGCGGTTAGCCACCAACAAAGATGGCGACTAATTTGCATACGGCAGGCAGGGCGGGACAGCACCATCCTGCCTGCCTCGCTGCCATCCGTTCCTGCTATTTGCGACCCGGGCAGCAGGCGGCCCGTATGAGAACAGACCCAGAGCTGGCAGCGGGACCGCAGTGCTCGGCCACTGGCCACGCCCACAAACGGCCCTCCCGCGGGGATCCCCAGCTGACAGGTGCTCATGCACTGATCTGCCACTGGCCACGCCCACAAATGGCCCTCCCGTGGGGATGCGAGGCTGGCAGGTGCTAATGCACTGATCTGCCAAAACGCACAACTGGGCCACCTTTGCCCTGAGGGAACTATGCAGCTGGCAGAGGGGAGTGGGGCCGCTGGGAGCAGGGCAGGAACTTCCCAGGGTTTGCGTCAGGCAGCCCAAAGCAGTGTGCAAACTATCCCCGCTGGTAGCTGCTTGCTCATTCACTTACTTGCTCATTCATTCACTCATTCACTCACTCATTCACTCACTCAGCAAACCCTCTCAGGTCCATGGCACCAGGCCAGGCACTGAAGTTGAAGCAGGATAAGACAGAGCTATGTCCTCAAGATGTTAGTAATTCAGTATGCAGCCAGGAGAGGGGTCCCAGGCCGCTGGGAACAGGGGGGAACTTTCCCGAGGTGGGCTTCAGGGAGCCAGGTGTGAGGCCTGAACTTCTGCCGTGTTGCCATGGCAACACAGCAGAAGTTCCCGCCCCTTAGCTGCTTGCTCATTCACTTACTCGCTCATTCATTCACTCATTCACTCACTCATTATTCACTCACTCAGCAAACCCTCTCAGGTCCATGGCACCAGGCCAGGCACTGAAGTTGAAGCAGGATAAGACAGAGCTATGTCCTCAAGATGTTAGTAATTCAGTTGGGCGAAGCAGGCACATGAATGAGGCAGTTGTACGCACAGATGCACTGTACTGGGTTCTGTGAGGGCTGTAACTACCGCCGACTTTGTTCTCTTGATAAAATGGGGCCTCGGGAGCCAGGCTGCCCAAGCCTGTAGGGCTGTGCCTAGGCCAGGAGTGGCCGGGGTCCCGGAACATGACAGAGGGTGCAGATTGGGCTGAGGGGTCTGGCCCGACCCCTCACACTCACCCCCGAGTGCACCAATTTTTGTGCACTGGGCTACTAGTTATTCTATAAGAAGGCACATTCCACTTAAACAAGCAAAGCATATCCTTTTATTGACATTTTTAGTTTTCTTTCAAAAGGTAGAAGAAGCAAATGAGGCAATGGCTACTCAGACATAATTACAATTAACTAGAGGCCCAGTGAACGAATTCAAGCATGGGTGGGATTTGGCTGGCCAACCCTGGTGGGGGCTGATGGGGCCAGGTCAGTGAGGGAGAGAGGCCGTGGGCAGTTGGCCGACTGGCCCCGACCTTAATTGGGGACTGATCAGGGCGGGGCTTGCTGAGGGAGAGGCTGCGGGTGGTTGGCTGGCCAACCCCACCCCAGATCAGGGTGGGAGGGATGTTCGGAGACGAGGCTGGCCAGGGGGAGGGCTGCGGGAGTTTGACCGGCTGGCCCTGCCCCCAATCCGGTCAGCCCCAGTGGGGAGGAGGAGCTGCCCCCTGATCAGGTCAGTTGGCCACTGGCCAGCTGCAGTGTTCATCATACTGCCTGGTCATTTCAGT
>NW_005362227.1:169521-200018 GCF_000412655.1 Myotis brandtii | reverse complement strand
GCTGCTGAAAACATCGATACAATGTTGCAGTCCGGCTGAAGCCCGGCTGAATGAAAGCCGGTTTCTGGGGTTTTGTTTAGCTTCTTATTTGCAACATAGTACATAGTTGCTTAGAGTTGCAGCTGAGAGGCCGGCAAGTGAGGCGGGGAACGTTGGAGTCCGCAGTCACTGCAGCAAGCAAGCTCCCTGCTCGCTTCAGTGCCTGGCTGCCGGCCGCCATCTTGGCTGACAGTTAATTTGCATATACTCACTGATTAGCCAATGAAAAGGGTAGCGGTTGTATGCTAATGACCATGTTTCTCTTTTATTAGTGTAGATGAGAAAAAACAAGTGAGCATTAGAGTATTTGGTAAAGAATATGTGCTGGTTAAATGATTTTTACATGATTTAATTGTTAGAGATATGGAAGTTTTATTTACAATAGCTAATATTTGGAAACAGCCCAAGTGCCCATTAGAAGATGATTGGATAAAAAAACAATGTGGCACATTTACACAATAGAATACTATGCAGCTGTAAAAAAGATGGATCTCTTACCCTTTGAGACAGCATAGATGGGCCTGGAGAGTACTATGCTAACTGAAATAGGCCAATTAGAGAAAGACAAATATCACATGATTTCACTTATTTGTGGATTCTAATGAACAAAATGAATTGAACAACAAAATAAGACCCAATGGAGGCATGGAACAGACTGACATATCTGGGGGCCGATGGGGCCAGGTCAGTGAGGGAGAGAGGCCGTGGGCAGTTGGCCGACTGGCCCTGACCTTAATTGGGGACTGATCAGGGCGGGGCTTGCTGAGGGAGAGGCTGCGGGTGGTTGGCTGGCCAGCCCCACCCCAGATCAGGGTGGGAGGGATGTTCGGAGATGGGGCTGGCCAGGGGGAGGGCTGCGGGAGTTTGACCGGCTGGCCCTGCCCCCAATCCGGTCAGCCCCAGTGGGGAGGAGGAGCTGCCCCCTGATCAGGTCAGTTGGCCACTGGCCAGCTGCAGTGTTCATCATACTGCCTGGTCATTTCAGTGATTCCAGTGTTCCAGTCGCTGGGCTTTTATATATAGACTAGAGGGGGAGAGACATGAGAAGAGATAAACCAAAGAACTTATATATTTAGATGCATAGCACATGGACACAGACAATAGGGTGGTGAAGGCCTGGTGGGGGTTGGGGGTAAAGGGCAGGTGGTGGATAAAATGAGGAACATCTGTAATACTGTCAACAATAAAAAAACATCCTATATGCAAATAGACCGAACAGCGGAATAACCGAACAACCAGTCTCTATGCCGTGCGCTCACCATCAGGGGGCATGTTCGGAGCATGGGGAGCGTCGGCAGCAGGCAGCAGAGCGTGGAACATGGCGGGCGTCTGCTGCAGCGGGATGGTGGAGCAGGTGAGCGGGGACACCAGACCAAGGCAGGGTGCCGGTCGCTGTCATTGGGCCAAGCCTCTGGTGGTTACTAAAAATTCTTTGCTCCCATTCACTGCGGTCCTGCCTGGTGCTCGCACCTGCTGCCGGCGCCACTCCTGCTTGCACTCGTTGCAGGCGCCAGAGCCACCGCTCACACCCACTGCCGGCACCTGGCCCTAGCCCCAATCGCTCGGTGCCATCAGCAGGTGTGAGCAGCAGCTGCCAGCCCCAATTGCCCCTCAGAGCTTCTCCACCTCCCCCTGCTCCTAAGGGGTGATCAGGGCCGGCAGCCACCACTTGCACCCACTGCTGGTGACAGCCCTGCTCCTACACACTGCCAGCACCAGCCCTACTCACTCCATGCTGTCAGTGGGTGCAAGTGGGGTTGGCACCATCAGCACGTGGGAGTGGTGGTGGTGGGAGCGGGGCTGCTGGCACACAGGGGATCAGGGGCCATGGTAGGAGGGGCAGGGCAGGGGCACGGAGGATGGGCTGAGACCCGCTCCTGTGCCCACTGCAGCTTTGCGGCCCACAGTTCCTTTCAAGGTGCATGAATTTGTGCACTGAGCCCCTAGTATATTTAATAAAAAACAGAAGAAAAAGAGACAGAAGTGTGGGTCAGAGAAATAAAACATAATAAAAACGAGGGTGATGATCCAGGAAAGGTGATGGTGGTATCTGAAGCTAGAAACAGCCTTCAGCTGACAGCAAATAGAAAATAGAGCCCTCAGCCCTGTAATTGTAAGGAATTGAATTCTTCCATCAACCTGAGTGAGCAAGGAAACAGATTCTCCCCTATAGTCTCCAGAAAGAAGCACAGTCTACCAACACCTTAATTGAGACCTTATCAGACTCTGACCTACTGTAAAAATCGTAAGATAATAAATTGGTGTTTTGTTAATCCACTAAATTTGTCATAATTTGTGATGGCAGTAATAGAAATGTAATACAATACTCATTGTCTTCTGAATAATTCTAAATAATGTTTAGAAATCATTGGATTGCAAGATTAGTTACTGATTATTCTACTAAGTCCTTACTTGTGATGAATAACTGCCCTACTTATAAATCTTTAAGATTAATCCTAATTACTTTGGTAAAAATCATATGATATACCAAAGGGAATTGGTTATAAAAATAGACACGTACTTCCTTTGTGAAAAAGTATCCCAAAACAGATGGGGATGCATAGCATATAAGTACCAAGTCTGAGAGGTTCTGCGAAATTGTATTATGAAATAGTTTTTCTACTAAGGTTATTGGTGTAACTTGAGAAAACAAAATATGCAAACCTGAATTAGTGTAGAATCTTCTTATATTTGCAAAGTTTTGAAAATATATTTTATTGATTTCAGAGAGGAAGGAGAGCGTGAGAGAAATAGACACATCAATGATGAGAGAGAATCATTGACTGGCTGCTTCCTGCACACCCCCCACTGGGAATTGAGCCCGCCACCTGGGCATGTGCCCTGACTGGAATCGATCCTAGTTAATAGGTCTATGCTTAACCACTGAAACATGCTGGCAGGGCAATATTAGCAAAGTTTTTAAAGCTTAAAAGTCTAATTAGTGTGTTTCCTTTTCCTGCTTTTACTTTTATTGTCAATTTAAAGGTATATGTATAGCTTCATTAGTCTTCTGCTAAATTTTATGTAGCCTAGTCTGAATGGTTTTTAATTACTCCTTATTTTGTCATGGAGTCCTTATCTAAGTTGATATGAACATGCTATGCAAAGTTAGGATATGCAACAGTTTGGTATTTCAAAAATGTCCATGTCAGCAATACTTAGCTCAGATTAAGAAAATCTTGAGGCCCACAAAGATTAAATGGCTGAAACAAAACTGATTGCTTAAATTGTTTCCCGGTAATAAAAGATTTAAAGATGAAAAATAGTAAGGGTCTTCTACAGTGAACTAATAAGCGAAAGATGGAGATATCATGCTGTTGCTGCGTTCACTTTTAGCATCCTTTCACTCAGAGAGTGTTTCCATGGACTGTCTTCGTAGAAATTTGGAGATTTAAGCAAAAGCAAAATTATGTGAGAATTTGGGATATTTAAAGTGGAAAAGGCAATGAGGACCTAAAAGATACTTGGTATTTGAAGTGAATAAAAAAGAATTCAGAGGCACTGTATAAATGTCCAAGTCTTCTTTCACTTCCTACATTTCATAAAGAATCTGAACGTTATCTTAGAGATCATCCAGCACAGATGCACCGAGGTATGGGTAAGGTAAGGGGATGGTCTCAAAGCATGAAGGTACATAGAGAGAGAGTGGATCTCTGTCACTCCTAGTTAAGCATCCTTCTTTTCTCTATCAAACATTGGTTTCTATATAACATTGCACATCTTCCTTAAGAACAGAGAAGAGGAATCAAGGAAAATATCATTTATAAAAATGTTTACATTAGTAACTCATTGTAACATAAAGGATATAGAAATGGAAAGGTTACAAAGAACATTTCTTTAAAATCATATTCATTCTAATAGACCCTCAACAAATGACCTAACATTTCTTTCTCAATGCTCTCATCTAGCTCAGGTTGCATGATAATCCTTTCCTAACTGTATCACCCAAAAGTGGTATAACTGACAACGGTTCATAAAGTTTGTGAATATAATAGCCATAAATTACTATATATGCATATTTCTTATGGTAAGTTTAGATAAAAGAGGAATCTAGAAAAAAAATATCTTCTAAAAGTTTTTTTAATGAGAGGATCCTGCTCACTCCCTTAACAAGGACACCATGACATCCAATGGCAATTACTTGGAGCTTCAGCTGGGTATAGACCACAGGGTTGACAAATTATCTTGGCTTAGTGTGTGGTAACATGTATGTCTTCTGAGATCCCTAAAAGTAGGTGGTAGTAATAAACTTGAGCTTCTCGTTTTGACGTTAGGAAGTATACTGGAATAAGAGCATGTGATGAATGAGAGAGATGTTTGCTCATTTCTTGAATCATACCTACTGCTGCTGCTAGAGGCTATTGAGCCTGAGCATACACACCAGCAAGTGTTCTGAATTATCCAGTTGAGTTATTTCACACTTGTGTGCTTACTCACTACTACCACTGGCAAGAGTGGAGGTACCAAGAATGAACAGTCAGTCCTCAATGTCATTAAAAAGTTGGACAGCTTTAAGCAAAATGAAGTATAAGGAAACCAATTTTACTGTAGGCTAATTGATATAAACAAGAATTAAGTTCCTAGGGCTTCTCATCAAAGTTATAACAAAATGATGTTGAACAAAACGATGTTATCTGAGGACCTGCTGTAGAGGAAAAAGTAATTTCTAATCTACGTTGGAAGTCTCCACTAACTATAGGGGAAAAGAAACTACCAGCATTAGTACTTCCCAATTTGTAGAGGAAATTTCATACTATATAAACTACCAAAACGGATTTCTTCAGAATTTTCATTTCCTAGGTCTTAAGGTAATAATTTGATATATAATAATGGTTTATTTATCGTTTCACACATACTGTCATGAGGATCAGTTGTGGAGGTAGGCGAGTGTCTTTGCTCCATGCAATCACTTGGGGCCTGTTTTTATTCCATGCAATGCTTTGGTCATTCTGTAGGGCTTGATAATACTCCACTGGAAATTCTGCATCACTCTAGTCTAGACAATGACCAACGAGAGAGATATTTCAGTGGCCAGCCTCTCTGTTCACTTTCCCATGGTTAAAACTGGGTCATTTGGCACCATAGAAATGCAAGAGCACTGGGGATACAGACTGGAAGCTTTTTGCTTTGTCTTTTTTAAAAAATATATATATAAGTTCATTGAGATTGGTAAACAAGTATTTGCTACAGTAAATGTCATGGGATTATTTAAATAAGCAAAATTAGGTCACAAATAGATTCTACACCCAGCATATACTCTGCATTCTATTGGAGCTGCATGTATTTCATTACTAAAAATCTGTCAAATGATACTATAATTCCCTACCATACACTATAACTAAAACTCAGTATTTACACTCACTTTCAAGCCTGCAAATCAGCTGCAATTTTGTTTCCTAATAACTAGAACACTTGATGACACTTTCAATCCACCTCTAGTTCAAACACAATAGGCAGTTACTCCAGGTAACCCTGAAGATTCAGTTGAACAATTACCCTTGATCAGCAGATTTTAATCAAGGAAATAGGTGTAGTTAATTATGTGCACAGGTTGTGCTTTAAATGATTCTTATTAATGGTGTGCTTCACCGCCTACTAGAACACAACCCAGGTGTGACAAGGCTCAAGGAAATAGGTGTAGTTAATTATGTGCACAGGTTGAGCTTTAAATGATTCTTATTAACGGTGTGCTTCACCGCCTAGAACACAACCCAGGTGTGACAAGGAAGTTCTTCCCCAACTGATGCTGAGATTACAGTTAGAGACAGATTTGATCCAATTAGCAGGCCGGACCTCATGTGAAAAGTGGAAAACTGCTGACAGTTGCAGAGACTCCCAATAGTCATTTTATATTGCTGTGCTCTGTAATTATATCCCTCCACCACCACTAAGATGTCACATAAGCGCTAAGATGTCACAGGGCCAGCAAACACACAATGAAATATATTTGAATGTGAAAATGCTACTTTCTGATGGAAATGCTATAATTTCACAAGGGCCTATGGTACAATATTAAAGATAGGTCATCCCTTGAAAATTTTTATTTTATTTTTAATCCCCCACCCCAACTGGTTTACTCTTTTAAGTACTAACGATGGTTTAGAGAAAAACTATAAAGTAAAATCAATGGTGAATAAAAATGTGAATAGCTGGGAGTTTTCTAAATCTACCTGAGTAGATTTCAATGTGACTGCTGGATACATGTGGTGTAATTTATTATTAATGAGAATACTACAGCGATTTTTTAAGATAAGGTGTGCATGTAATATCTCACAACAGTGAGCATCATGCCCCATTGTTAGAGCAAAAAGCAAATGCAAAATAGGAAAGTCTGGTTCCTCAAATTATAGTCTTTATGATGTGTTTCACAACTATTATCAGCTCAAGACAGACTAGGAAATAAGAGTCCCTGCTTTGTATTTAATATGAAATGCTATTTGTTTAAGCTGATTCTGTCACTGGTCCACAAAAAAAAAATGTAATTACACGTGGTATTTCTTTTGAAGATTTAAAAATCTGAATTTAATATCTGGAATGTATGTTTGAGAGAGATTTCCAAAAACTGAGACTGAAGATTATCCCATTGCTTTTATGCTTCGATAACCCTCCTCTTTTCCTTAACAATCTTCCTTGGCAGGGAACTGAAAATTATGAGGTATACCTTTTTTTATTGAAATTTTCTCACTAAGTAGCACCTTGGTTATATTTATTTTCACATAAACTGTGTGGATTTTATTCTTTGGTGCACACATTTGTGAATTCTGCTCAGGGTCTATATTACATTTCTCCAGAAATATCAATATCAGGGTCCAAATAATCAAAATGAGAGAAACACTGGGTGATATTTTGTGAGATGCTAAAGGCAGGGAAGTTGTAATGCATACATATAGTTTTTAGATTCATTGACAAATAATAGATTATTATAGTCATATAATTATAATGATATTAATATAGATTATAATTATGGATGTAGATGCTTACTATACTTCAGTATATAAGTAATCATATACACAATTGCATATTGCAATATGTGTTATCTAATAATTCATACCTATCTATCTACATCTCAAAACTTGAAATTGAGACTGACAATCTCCTTAAACACTCAGAAGATCTTATTAGCTAGGAAAACAGCTTTAAATGAGACAAAGTTCCTCCTCTCATGGATTCTAGCTGGCAAATGATACTAAATTAAAATTGTTATAGTAGTAGTAACTAGAAATGCTACTTTAGGAAAGGTGGTCATAAAAAGACTTCCTGAACTGGTGAAATTTAAGCTGAGATTATGACATTTAAGCTGAGACTTGAATGTCAAGGAGAAATAAGTTATGCTACAATCTGTAAGAAATGTATTCATGACAGGGAGTAACTAGTGAAAAACATTTAAATTATGACTGATGCATTTTAGGCTCTTAGGAAAACAATATATGATCAAAAAACAGGTAAACAATTTCTTATGTTTCTTTGATCTACTGGCTAGTACCCATGCAAAAAATAAAAAATAGATTAGAGCAAGGATAAATCTCAAAATCATTAGGCTGAATGAAAACAAGGTAAAGGGAGGCAAAAGTGCACATACTATATGATTCTCTTTATATCAAATTCTAAAAATACAGACTAATATTTAGGAAGAGAAAGCAAATTAGTGGTTGTCTACGTGAGGGATGGATTATAAAGGGATACAAAGATATTTGGGAGGATGATGGGAACAACTGTAATTTTGATTGTGGTGATGGTTTCATGAGCATATATATATATATGCCCAAAATCCTCAAATTACATGCTTTAAATATTATACATTAATAAAATCTGTTAAATGAATTATTGTAGCATACTAAGGACTGGTGAGTTGGAATTGATAAGTAAAGAATTGATGTAAATAATTGAGAGCAGAAAGACAAATGAAGGTGATAAAATTCGCCAAAAATTATTCTGGGTGGTACAATGTTAAGCATACGAAAAATGTCTCTGTGAAGGTAGCAAGTCAATTTTATAAACATAATACAGGAAGTAAAAGTTTTGTCCTTTCTGGGGCAAATAACTATGATTTAGTTGTTCTATGAATGTCTAATCAAATGATCCAGAGAATCACTAAAACTATTACCTAATCAAAATGAAAAATGCATTGATGTGTGATGCAATTAAGCAATAAATTCTAAGTGTATTCATTAAACAGAAATTAAAAGTAAATATGATTTTATGGTCAGGTCCTTTAAAACTTGAGTCAGTACTAAAGTTAGTCCAGCAAAGTTGCAATAATTATGTTAGCCATTAAAATTCTATAAAGTTAAAAATATTAATCTGTAAATCCAATATAGTCTCTTGATTGAAGAGAAAACTGCAAAAGTTCTTCGTTATCTTTTAAAAAAGCACCACTCATCTACTTTATTGATATTAAAACAATTTAGTTTTTTATTTTAAATATTTATTTTTCAATTGCAGTTTGAATACAATATTATATTCATTTAAGATGTACAAACCAGTCATTAGACATTATATAACTTACTAAGTGATCATCCCAATAAATCTTGTACCCATCAGACATAGTTATTACAATGTTATTGACTATATTTCCTATATGGTATTTTATATCCCAATGACTATTCTATAATTACCAATTTGAAGTTCTTAATCTCTTCATCATTTTTATCTATCCCCCCAACCTCCCTTCCATTTAGCAACCATCAAAATTTTCTCTATTCTGTCTGTTTCTGTTTGCTGTTCATTTATTTTTTTTAGATTCAATTGTTGATAGATATGTATTTATTGCCCTTTTATTAGTCATCTTTTTTTAAATTTTATTTTACTTCTTAATTTAGACCTTTAGATTCAATTGTTGATAGATATGTATTTATTGCCCATTTATTAGTCATCTTTTTTTTTTAATTTTACTTCTTAAGTTAGACGCTTTAATACTTGTTTGGTGGTGATGAACTCCTATAGCTTTGTCTTGTCTGGGAAACTCTTTATATGACCAGAATCAAACCTGGGACCCTTCAGTCCACAGGCTGATGCTCTATCCATTAAGCCTAACCAGCTAGGGCAATATTTACATATATTAAAACAAAATTTTTTTCCTATGAACATATGGGGGATCATTTTCCCTTTGTCACCTCATAGATTATTTGATACTACAAGAGCTACTTTGAGTATTGTAATACACACTGAGAGGTTTCCAAGGTCTTAGGGTATGACTGAGAGGAAGTATAGGCCCCAAATTGGGTGAAAATACACACAAATCACATATAGGGTGGGGCAAAAGTAGGTTTACAATTCTAAAATAGTACAATATTAATAAATAACAATATATGAATAAACTGCACTGGCCAGTTTTATTCAGTGGTTAGAGCACCGGCCCAAGGACCAAAAGGTCTCAGGTTTGATTTCCGGTCAAGGGCATGTCCTGCAGTTGCAGGTTCACTCCCTGGCCCTGTTGGGGTGCAAGCAGGAGACAACCGATGGATGTTTCTCACATCTATGTTTTTCTCTCTTTCTCTCTCCCTTCCTCTCTCTCTAAAATAAATGAAAATAATATATCCTCTGGTAAGGATGAAAAAAATCCTTTAATATTTGAGTCTTAAAGCAACCCTTGGATCCCCAAACTTGAAAGAACATTAAGTCTCTGCAAAAGAGTTTAACCCTGATACTCACCTCAAACACATCTGCAGAGGAAAATGGGCAATGAAAAGCATTCAGACTGCTGAGCCTGCCACATGAAGGCAATGGAGGCAAGCATTCCTCCTAGAAAGCATAATCAGGGGTTCACAAGGAACTTTAGCACTGCCATCAAAGCACGGTCCACCCGAAGGTGATTTTCATTGCCTTTGACCAATAATACTGTGTGTTTTTTCCCCTCTTTTTTCTAATGAAAGTTTTTGCTGCCTCCAAGCAGCACTAGTATATGTGTGTTTGTAGTGGGAAAAAGTAGAGACAGATACATTGATTTTCATTTATAAAGCACCAGATATATGTAGCTGTACTTAAACATGAAGGAGAAAAATGCACATACTTCAGAAGATTTTAATCTTTAAATTGAATACAATAACTAAATGGGACTTGGGATTATTTGTCTTTGGAAAACAATTATTAACTACCATCAATCTCCTAGCCTTCAACTGAAACAAAAACCCCTTTTTGCCTGGCTGGCGGGGCTCAGTGGTTGAGCATGGTTCGATTCCGGTCAGGGCACATGCCCCGGTTGTGGGCTCGATCCCCAGTGTGGGGCCTGCAGGAGGCAGCCAATCAATGACTCTCTCATCATTGATGTTTCTATCTCTCTCTCCTTCTCCTTTCCTCTCTAAAAACAATAAAAATATACATATATATTTTAAAAAAACATTTACATAGTCATCTTGTAAAATACTGGCAAATTTTTATGTTTTGTTTCTCATCTTTTCACAATGTGAGAAGGATAATCTGTGGGATTCTGCCTTACAATTTAATATCATAACAAACATTTGGTTTAATGAAAAATTAAACTAAAGAAAATTTTCATATGTTCTTCATTGTTTTCTGCTCTAAGATGCTCATTTCTAAGGATGTAACTCTTTTTTACAATATGTCGGAGGTTACAAGAACATTTTGCATATACTTCCAATGATGTATCACAAATTATAAATTTAATTTCCTTACTATTAGCAGAATGACTAAATGCTTTCATCTGGCAATCTTGCATGTAAATGGTTTCTATATGGTATATTCCCAATGGTGAGAGATTAAAAAATTATTTTCAGGTGTTTTTTATCTTGCCTAGAAAGAGTTCTCACCAATATATAAAAATGGCAGGATGACCCATTTACAATTGGTCCAAGTTTCAAAATTGGATTATAAATGAACCATGTGTAAATAATGCTTCTAAAGTATAATATGCAGTGCTATTTACTGGAAACATTTTGATACTTTAACATTTGGCAAACAGGGGCAGCAGATTTTAAATCTACTTTGCTCTTAGAAATAGCAGTTTTAATGATTTTGAACTTGGATGAATTTACTAAAATCACTCTCTAAACAAACTATTGAGAATGTATTTCATGAACATAACAAGAAGGGCAGAATTCCAAAGCAAATAAGCAGATCCGATCCCAGACAGTCATTTCCCAAAGGTTATTAAGAGAAGCAGGAATGACACAGATGCTCTGGGAACATTCAAAGGTAAATGCCCTCCTGCTGCCTCACTTTTGAGGTAAAGAGTCCAGCAAAGCTGCCTCCTCTTCCTAGTCTGCATTCTATACCTCTGGCAAACTGAAAAAGCTGCCAACATAAATTCTTCCCAATAGTCCTAATCAATGCTGCAATAGGTATCCCGCCTACTCCGAATGGCAGAACTGCCAGTCAAGACTGCTTGATCCCATCCCTGGCCGGTTAGCTCATTGGTCAGAGCGTTGGCCTGGAGACCCAAGGGTCTGGGTTTGACTCTCTGTCAAGGGCAATAAAAAAAAATACTGTTTGATCCCTGTCAAAATGAAATAATAACAAACTATGTCAATATTTGGCTAAAGCACATGCAAAAGTATTTCCTTAATAATAAAATATATATTCAATTACTTTAATTAACAAACATGAATATATAATACTAGGGGCCCAGTGCATGAATCATGCACCTTGAAAGGAACTATGGGTCACGAGGCTGTGGTGGGCATAGGGGCGGGTCTCGGCCTATCCTTCGCACCCCCACCCGGCCCCTCCCACCACACCTCCCTCCGCTCCCTGCAGCCCCGCTCCTGCTGCCGCCACTCCCACACTCTGGCCTCGCTCTCACCTGCTGAGGGCATGGCGCCAGGTGCTAGCAGTGGGTGTGAGGAGCGGTTCCAGCGCTGCCTGCGGGTGCGACTGGGGCCGGCTCTGGCAGCAGGTGCAAACAGGGCCATTGACAGCAGCTGCCGGTCCTGATCGCCCCTCAGGAGCAGGGGGGAGGTGGCAAAGCCCTGAGGGGTGATCGGGGCAGCAGCCACTACTTGCACCCACTGACGGTGCCGAGCGATCAGGGCCAGCACTGGCTGCCAGCAGCGGGTGTGAGCGGGGCTGGCACTGTCAGCAGGTGTGAGTTCCTGGTGGGACTGTGGCACACAGGAGCAAAGAATTGTCAGTAACCACCAGAGGTTCACCCGATGACAGCAACCAGTGCCTGCCTTGGTCTGGCACCCCCGCTCACCTGCTCCACCATCCCACCGCAGCTGATGCCTGCCATATTCCACGTTCTGACGCCTGCTGCCACCATGATCCACGTGTACCCCCTTTTGGTCAGCACACTTCATAGTGACCAATTGTTCGGTTGTTCCGTCGTTCGGTCTATTTGCGTATTAAGGTTTTATATATACCCACCATCCCACCGCAGCTGATGCCTGCCATGTTCCACGTGTACCCCCTTTTGGTCAGCACACTTCACAGTGACCAATTGTTCGGTTGTTCCGTCGTTCAGTCTATTTGCATATTAAGGTTTTATATATAGAGATTATGCAAGAATATAAAGTAATGAGTCATTTAGATTAGAAAGATAGACTTGCATAAGTATGAAGGATATCTTTTGATTAAGAGTTTCCAGAAGAGTGTAGAATTATAATCTTGGTTGCACAATTATACATGATAACAACTGTAACTTGTTAGAGCCTTTAGATTTACAAAGCACTGACACATACATTATTCAATCATTTATTCTAGTATTCAGGATATATATACTGAGTACCTACTACCTAATTTGAAGCTGAGTTGGAAATTAAGATGTGATGCTATTAATATACAGATGGTAGTTGGAATTAAAAGAGTGTATAAACACTTCCCAAAAAGAGTGGATTGGCCAAGATACTCTGAAAAATGCTAACATTAATGGTTGGAGTAGAGATGGAAGTATTAGAAAAGAGCAAAGTAACAAATGAATATGGAGTTTCAGATATTAAGGGTATTAAGAGCAGCAGAGAGAGGTAGTAATTATAAAGTTCAATAAGATAAAGATAAAAGCTTGACTAAGTAAAAAGTATTTGTTGTATTTTATAGTTAGATATGGGTAATAAATATTCACCACCTAGAGGGGTAGTTGATTGGCCTTCAAAAAATCTATATGTCCTCCATTGACTCAGGAATAAGCATGTGATCTAAATTCAGTCAAATAGAGATCTTTCAAAATAATTTCAAACAGAAACTATGAGAAAATAATTATTCCTACATTAATGATGAGAGGCATAGGAGTTGTGCTATATTGATTTTAAAAATGTCCAGAAAACATCATCCCTCCCTATTACCATACTTTACTGTGACTTTCTAATAAGAAAAGGAGGATAGTATTTACCACCCTTTGAATTTAGGCTTTCCTCACGACATTCTTTAGCAAATATAATGTGGAGGACTAGATGGTGTGCCATTATGATCCTAGGATTAAAGAGGCCTTGCACATTTCTACTCTCTATGTTGGATTCCTGCCTTCATGAAATCAAATCTGGATATCCTGTTGGATGATGAGAGACTGTGCAGAAGAGAATTAAGTGGGACCCAGGCAACAGCCAACCACAGCAATCATCAGAAGCAGAGTTCAAAACTTCTGTAGCTGACATACAGCTCACTGAAGATGCATGAGGATGACTAGCTGAGATTTGAAGAACCAGAAGGTCCACTAAACTAATTCTAATACAAAATTTCTGATAGTCAAATCATAAACTAAATAAATCAGGGGTTGGCAAGCTATAGCCTGGAGACCAAATCCAGTTTGCTGCCTGATTCTGTAAATAAAGTTTTACTGAAACACCAGCACAGTCATTTATTTATATATTGTCTATAGCTGCTTTAACATTACAATAGTAAAGCTGAGTAGTTGCAACAAAAGCTTTTTGGCCTACAAAGCCCAAAATATTTATTACATGGTTCTTTCCCAATCAAGTTTCCTGGCCTATAAAGTAAATCATTATTGTTTTATGCCACAAAGTATTGAATGATTTGTTACACAGCAATGACTGGCTTATACAGAAATAAAAAAAATATATCAGAAGCTCTCAGCAATCATGTCTTAGTATATGAGGTAATCCTGGATGCATTAAGAAAGGATTAAGTTGACATATTGATATAAGCAAATAAAATAAATGGAGAAAGACAGAACACTAATAAAATTTTAGCCCCAAATAGTTGTCCTTGATATCCAAATGCACTTATTTTTCTACTATGAAATATGTGGCATCCCCTTATAAGCCCCTTAGGGGCCCGGTGCATAAAATGCATGCACTGGGGGGTGGGGGTCCCTCTGCCTGGTCTTTGCCCACTTGCAGTCCAGGACCCCTTGTGGGTTGTCCGACTGCCAGCCTAGGCTCAATTCCTGCAAGATCAGGCCTAAGCTGGCAGTCGGACATCCCTCTCGCAGTCCGGGACCCCTCAGGGGATATAGCAGTGTGCCAAGCGGCAGATGGCCAGGGAGAGGCTTGCATTCATCCTTGCCCACTGCGCCTGGTGCAATGGAGTCAGGAGAGGCTCCTGCTATGGCAGTTGCACTCACCAGCTGTGAGTCCAGCTTCTGGCTGAGTGGTGCACCCCCTGTGGGAGCGCACTGACCACCAGGGGACAGCTCCTGCATTGAGTGTCTGCCCCCTGATGGTCAGTCACATCATAGTGACTGATTGTTCTGGTCATTTGCTTATAAAGGTCGCTTAGGCTTTTTTGTTTAAGTTAAACTTAAGTCTTACTGTTTTTAAACAAAAGAGTTTTAATTAATACACATGCATACACACAAAAGAGAAAATCATAGTTTTTAAATTGCTTAATATTGAAAGTGATTTAATAATTTATGTGCCCTACAGTTCATATAACAAGTATTACATTTTCTTTATTAAATTGAGTTGGATAAACTAAAATAGAAATCACAGAATAAGAGAGGAGGCTAAAGCTGCAATGATATCATACTAATATCATCTTACCTAATAATAGACAAACATGTAAATTGACCACGCCTTCGCTACACTAACCAGCCAATCAGGAGAGTAAGCAAATTTACCCAACAAAGATGGAGGTTAATTTGCATACATTGGCTCCAAGCAGTGAAGCAAAGACTGAAGGCGAGCTGGAGCAGTGAAGACGGAAGACGGAAGGCGGCTCCGGCTGGAGTGAAGGCCTGGGTCCCGGGTGCCGGAGGAAAACCGGTGCCAGCAGCCAGGAGAAGGGAAGGCCTATTGCACGAATCTCTTCATGTAACAGGCCTCTAGTATATACATAATTCATTATTATTAAATATTAAATATTTTACCATAAAAAGTACCTAGTTTATATAATAAATGGTTAGTTAAGGGCTAATAACATTTTTTCACTATATTCTGTATTTAAGATTTTTATAAAATAGACTTTATTTTTTAGAGCAGTTTTAGGTTTACAGCAATATTGAGAGGAAAGTACAGAGATCTTCCATATACCTTCTGCTTGTTTTCTTTCTGAGTTTGAGTTTTTTGTATATTTTGGATAACAGCCCTTTATCGGATGTGTCTTTTGCAAATATTTTTCCCAATATGTGGCTTATCTTTTGACTGTGCCCTTTACAAAACAGAGTTTTTCACTTTAATGAAGTTCAGTTTAACAATTTTTTTCTTACAGGGACCATGCTTTGGTGTTGTATCTAAAATGTCATCACCAGCCTGGCCAGTGTGGCCCGGTGATTGAGCATTGACTCATGAACCAGCAGGTCATAGCTCAAGGTCTATGTCTAGATGATTTTCTTTATTTTTTTACATGCACATATACAGTTGTTCTAGTACCATTAGTTGAACAGACTATCATTAAGCTATTGCACTGCCTTTATTCCTGTCAAGGATCAGTTGATTATATTTAAGGGGTCTATTTTTGGAAACATTATTTTGTTCCATTGATCTATATCTTTTCTCTCTCACCAATACTATACTATCTTAATTACTGTAGTTTTATCATAAGAACTACGTGACATTATGTAGTTCTCTGCCTCCCTCAGGTCACTCACCCTGGAGGTGTCAGCTGCCTTATTGTGAGTCAGCCCTACAGAGAGACTAATGTGAAAAGACATGAGGTGTGCTAGCAACCATGTAAATAGAACTTGGAAGTGAACGCACCAAAGTTGAACCTTCAGAGAAAACTGCAGCTTCAGTGTACAACTTCAAAACAATTGTCTGACTGACCTTGTAAATATGGAATAGAGCTAGTCATTCCCAGATTTCTGATATGCAGAAACTATGAAAAAACATAAATGTTTTCTGTTTACAAACACTAAATTTTGAAATAAATTACTAAGTAAAAATGGATAACTAATTTGGTATTTTACAGCTACTGATTTTGAAATTATTGATAATCTATAATAATAAAAGCATAATGCTAATTAGACCAGACATTCTTCCAGACGACCTTCCGGACAAAGCCAGGGCTGTGAGGGGAAGCCCGGGTCCTGGGTGCCAGAGGGAAGCCGGTGCTGGCAGCCGGAGGAAGGAAGGCCTACTCTTGTATGAATTTTGTGCATCAAGCCTCTAGTTATTAATAAAAGGAAAATAGGAAACATAGTTAATAGTAGTGCTAGTCATGAGTGCATTGTCATGTATGAACTGTACTCATTATTGATTGTCTTTCTTGGTATTAAATCTATTTTAAAAATCACTGTAAAAATATTCTTTCAATAATTTTAGACTAAGGTTTTCCCCTCAAATGCATAGCAATAGAACTCTGCTGACTTATTCTCCTTTGTGTCACTAAATAACAGATTATAACACTGCTCCCCACATTTCCTGTTGTGAATGTAATAAAATATATTTGATGCAATTTAAAGTCCATGAACATTTAGATCACATAAATATTGGTTTGTACTTGTCATTGTAACTTATAATTACAGTATATGAAAGTACATCAGAATTTCTGTTTGAAAATTGAGTGTATGTAAACTAATAAAAAAAAGTGTCATGAGAAAAGAATTGTAACTTAGAATTAGCTTGCTGAAAAGATTTTGAAAATATTTCATCTGAACTGTTGCCTATAATAGTGCAATAGCTCACAGATTTTTAGAATGAGGGCATTTTAATGTCAATGATTTATATGAAAATAGTTCTTTTATTTTGCATGTTAATCAAGTGTTGATATTCAGATAGATTGCTGAATATTTTAGAGTAACTCCCTGCTTCTCATTAATGCCAGTGGTCAGCAGTCAACAGGCAAGACATCACTGATGCTATTCGAACTCTTCGCAGTCAGAAGCATGAACTCCAGAATAAGTTGTTCTAAAATATTTTACATGATCTTGAATTAGTCATTCAATCTTCTTAAGCAAATATTTCTTAAGCTTTCAAGAAAAAGCTGGACCTATAATGTAGAAGTTCTTCTTCAGCACCATGATACTACATAGAAGGGACGAAGCAGATTTCTCCCTACAGGTTCAACAGGGTCTGACTTGAACATTATGATTTTTACTGCAGTATTAATTTCATTAGGCAGCAGGCATATAATTTAAATAAAATGAATTCTACTCCTGGTTCCTAAATTGGATTCTAAGCCAATAGTACCATTCCCATTTTATCACAGAAATTCAGAAAGTTCAAATCTTAGTTAACCAGGTGGATTTCCTCTGCTCCCCAGACGAAACCTATCAGTGCAAAGCTCGATACTTGTCTCTAGAATTTTTGAGACATACAAACTCTAAATGTTCTGAAATGCAGACATAAAACTGGGAACAATAACAACCATTTTTCCATGTTGAGGGACATGATCTTGAGGAACTAAAATAACAACAGAGAAGAGCAGAGCTCAAAAAAACCACATACAACTGACCAGTGTTTTGAGTCACAATGAGCAAAACAAGTGAAATAAACATATTTCAAACGGCATGATTGGTATCATAAAAAGCTAACAAAATTCAGTTTCAATTTACATTTATCTAAAATGTAAGATATACATATTTAAAACCTCTAGAATAAGAGTTATTAGTTATAACTGAGCCATCAGTAATAACACTCAGCTGTTTTTTAAAAATGTTCCAGTGAATTCTTTTGTGACATCTCTTCAAGAAAAAAACTGTTTCTATTCCATGAAAGGCCACGAACTCAAATGCATCTTGCTCCGTTAATGACTACATAAATTTTTAAGAATTGTGCCACACTTCCATTAAGTTCATGTTGCTTGCAGTTGTCTATATAGCAAGGCAAATGTTCCAAAGTCAATACACAGAGAACTTCCTTTTAAGTCTATAATCAATAATTGCCAATGATGAATAAACATCAATTATTAACAATGGTTTTGGTTTAGGTTGTTTTACTTATGTCTGCTTTTAAAGCCTTGTAATGGATTGCTACTGTCAGGCATATCCACTAAACAGAGTTCACTCTGCTGAAAACACAGAGAAAGGTAAGAATTGTTGACAAGAGATGTTTAATCATCCCAAGTTACCTCTCTTTGATTCAAAAATTCACTTCTTGTGATATACCAAAAAGCTGACTTAAAAATGGGCTTTGATGTGTTATTTACAAAAGCAAAAAATTTTGTTACATGTTTTCAGATTTTATTGAGCTAGCAACAAATTTACTACATCAGAATTTGCCAAAGATTAGACATAAGTTTTTCCATTGAACATTCCCGAATAAGAGTCAGGAATCTATTGGAAAAGGAAATGTTACACACTGAGTTGAGATAAGCATGAGGCAGCACAATATGGAAGTAAAGCACATTAAGAGATTTTTTTAAAAGGGTGTTATCTCAAATTCCAAAGGAGATCAGTATGGAGCAAAATTTCAGTATAATATTTATTCAAAGAACTAAAGGGATATGTGGAGAAGAAAATTTTGAGCAGGGCTCACTTATATTTCAAAACTAGAAATCCAAGTAGAATAAAACACAAGCAAATGGTAGGAAATCAATCAATACCTTGAGTTTACGCCATGAGAGAAAATGAGTTAACAATGTAACATAGATCTGATTAGAATAATTGGACCTATTTGGAGTGAAAGAAATGATGATGGGATTAGTTATTTAAAGTACATGATTATTAATCCTCAATCAATGATATGTATTAACTATGTGCCTACTTCCTGCTAGTTTTTTCAAGTTTGAAGTATTACCTTTATTCTTAAAATAGCCTTGTAAGGAAACCATTATGATAATATTTATTCCACGTGGGTAACTGAGGTTCAAAAATGTTAAGTAACATGCCCATGACACTACAGCTAAAAAATAAACAAAACACAGTTAATCTTATTGTACCATATCTAATTTGTGGCCTCCCATTGGTGTCTTGTGTAACAAACAGCTAGGATTAAGAGAATTTAAAATACAATGTTTGATATTCTTGTAATTTGCAGTTTTCCCAATATCTCATCTCTTGACTGTATCAATTGCCTAGAAATACAATGCATTAAATAAGCAGTACAGCACTTAGCACCATTATTTATGCTTTGGTACATGATATCAGAATATATTTCCTCATCAGATTCTAATTCTGAATTTCTAGTGAGAGTAGGATTTCTACTAACAGTAGCAGCTGAGGTTATAGATTGTCTTTCCTTGACCTAAAGCATGCTTTCTTCCAAAATTTTCTGTGACAAATGTTAGGGTTTCTGACACATCGCTCTAGTTTTCAAGGCTCTGTAGACTCGCTGCCCTTATGTGCTTCCCTGATTACTTCCCTCACTCTGAAACCCACTGAATTTACACAACTGGGAGTTTCAAAAGGGAGATTTTTGTCCTCTTTCTCCCAGGGGATTTTTTCATGTGTGTGTTCTGCCAAGAAATTAGACATTTTATACTTTCACAGACATTCTTCTTTGAATGCTTCCTTCTACCAAGCTTTGTCTCTTGATTGGTTTAATTGTACTAAATTTAGAATCCTCTAAACTCTTGCTCCTTCTTTTGAAATATATGAAGTAATTCCTCCACTTATTATTTATTGACACAGAATATCACTGAAGTATGGATTAAGACAACTAAGATGAAATATAATTGATAAGTAAAAATGAAACAGACCATTTTACAATATGATTACAATTTTAAAAGAGTTCAGGTTTACAATGATTTAAAACATTTGATTAAAACATAATTCTCTTTTATATATTTAAATACTTGTAAATTTTTTGTTCTTAATTGTATGAATAAAAGTTTTGAGTCATCTGAAGATATTTAAATAGAAATTGGAGAGCCAAATATAAGTTTAAATGTCAAGTTGTTGTGTTTTGTTTTGTTTTTGGCCTCCAAGGCATACATAATTAAAGTTTAATTCTATAGCATGGTGTGCCCAATGTTTGTCTTGGATTTTATCAAACTTAGTACAAACCAGATAACTGGAGAAGCAGGTTAGTTTAAGAACAAACAAACAAAATTATGAATATGTTGTTTGTAGGATTTATCCACTTAAGTATCTATAGGATAAAGAATAAAGCCCAATATATATTAAAAACCAGTTAATTTACATAGGATATATTGGTTTCATTATAAACTTTACTATTTTATTTGCTTTTATATATAACGCAATCTCCAAACATTACAGAAAAATGAAACCTAATATTCTGATCAAATCACATCAAAGGTATATTCTCAAATGTCTGTGTTTTATAGAATTTAGTTTGAAGGTTAAATCATTGCTCAATTTCTCCAGGCTTAGAGATCTAAAATGTTTTCTTTCTTAAAATAGAAAAGAAAGTGCTTTACTATTTACCTTTGGGAATTCTAGGCATTTACCAAGAAAGAACATGTATTGAAAAGATTGGGAGTGTATTACCTGAACCTTTGCTTTGTGTTCAGATGCTTTTTCTATAAATTGAAGTGGTTCTACATAACTCAATGTCACATCATTCTAACAGAATCAAAAGTGATCATACTCCCATCAATTCCATTTCTTATAATTAAGTGTCAATGTTGCACACCTGAAACTAATATAATATTATATGTCAATTATAATTTAAAATTTTTTAAAAAGACTTTTAAAACATTATTTAAATTGATGTAAATATCTTAAAATTGTTATAAATTAAATAAGAATAAAGACTATATTCTTAAAGCACAGTTATAAAAATATGCTATATTTAGGAAAAAAATGAAATGTACCTATAATACCTTTTATGATATATTATTTAAAATTCAAATAGTTCAAATGGGATATTTGATATCCTGTTATGCTTTTCCAGAACTAATTCATTAAATGAAACAGTGTATAAACAAAACTCAGAGGAGATCAGAAGAAAAAGATAGCTTGAAGAAAAGATAGCATGTTATGATGCTAGAAAATATTTAAGTGAAATATTTTGTAGGTTGAACTTAACTAATCCCATTTATTTCTTTAACTAATTAATGAAACTTCATATATTTCAGAAAAGTACATAATTTGTTCCTGCTTTTACCAATAACTTAAGTGTCTTTGTTCATTTTTTGGCTACATAAACTACAAAGTATTTAAATAGTCTCGAATTATCTCTTTGTCTTTCTCTTTGTCTTTCTCTCTCTCTCTCTCTTCCTCTCTCTCTCTCTTCCCAACTAATATCTCCTAGAGTTCAGGATCTTTGTCTCCATTTCAACTGTGTTTCTTTGGTACTTAATATTATGTTCAGATTGCAGTGAAATCTTAATTCTTACTAAATAAATAATCAGAGGAATAAATACTATCTTCTTTTTCCAAAAGTATAGCCCAGAGAGGGAAAATATAGATAAAAACAACATTGAGTGTAGAGCCATTTCTGCTAAAAATGAGAAAGGCAAAATCCTCTTAAAGAGAGTCTTTTGAATTTCAACATATTTTACATTGCCAAAGTTTTTTGAAAATAAAAAATAAGACTCTATATTTGGTCCTCCACAAGGAGATGGATTTTCTAATTGAGAAATAAACAGTAAAGAGAAAATTTACGTCTGCTGGTAACACATTCTCTTGGTGTTCCTTCTCAGAAAATGCCATGATTTTGTCTTCATTCCTGAACATTTTCCTGGATATAGAATTATAGATTGACAGTTTTTTTCCTTTCAGCACTATAAAAATGGTGTGCCAATTCCTTCTGATTGCAATGGTTTATTTTGAGAAATTAGGATTCATTCAAATTATTTTTCCATATGAAATATACTGCTTCACTTTCATTTAAAAAATCTGAGGAGACAATGGGGGGGATGAAGACACATTTGTAATACCTTAATCAATAAAAAATTAAAAAAATAAAACAATAAAAATAAGTTCAGGTAAAAAAAAATATCTGTAGTTTTCTAATATATGACCAGGATGTGTTTTAAAGTGATTTTCTTTGAGTTTATTCTGTTTGAAATTTGTTCAGCTTCTTGAATCTGTAAGATTATATCTGCTAAATTTGGGGAATTTTCAGCCATTATTTATTCAAATATATTATCAGCCTCAACATTTTCTCCCCTTTTTTCCAGGACTCTGATGATAAAACTGTCAGATATGTAGTTATAGTCCCACATGTTTCTGAGATTCTATTTTTGTTGCTGTTGTGTTGTTTTGTTTTTTAGTCTATTACTTTAGAATTGTTAGATTGGGTAATTTCTATCTCAGCTTCTTCAAGTTCACTGATTCCTTCCTCTGTACACCTCATTCTGCTATTCAGCCAATCCATTATTATTTTTTAAATTTTTATTGCATTTTTAAATTTCTAACATTTTATTTTAGTTCTTTATTTCTTTATTAAAACTTTCTGTTTACTAATTTGTTTCAATCATTTAGTAATAACTAATTAAAACATCTTTATGATAGATACTTTGACATCCTTGAAAGACAATTGAACCTAAGTATCCATTGACAGATGACTAAATAAAGAAATTGTGGTATATGTTCATAATGGAATATTATTTCACCTTAAAAAATAAGGAGATATTGCCATTTGTGACAATGTGGATGAAACTGGAGGATGTTATGCTAAGTAAAATAAACCGGGTACAGAAAGAAAAAAACCCTACATAATCTCATTTCTATGTAAGGTCTAATAATGTGAAATGTATAGAAGCAGAGATTTAAATGGTGGGGATTGGAGAAAGGGGGGACATTGATCAATGGTTATAAAGTTGCAGTAATATAGGATAAGTCTAGAGATGCTATGTACTGCATGATGACTATATTAAATAATAAATAAGTGAATACTAGAAATTTGCCAACAGAGTAGATTGCAAAAGTATACAGGTGAAAAGTAAGAAGTTGGCAGTAGATGGTATCATCCAGAGTTGGAAGAAAATATTGTCCAGAGCAGAAAACTTCCTTAAAAAATAAGTAGAGAAAAATGAAATAGTTATGGGAGTTACTTTTCTTAATTTAAAAAGAAACTACTAGAAACATCAAAGTTGGTATCTGACACCTAAACAAAACTATGTTAATAAAGTGTTCTTAGAAACCTATTTAGATATTAAGACATTAAGGTATACCCTCACATACTGTTATTTATTATTTTTTCTTATAAAATGAAGAGTTTCTCTATTGTTGAATTGACTCACATATTTTAGACAAAACTTTTTAATAGACAGCTGGTCTGTATACAATGTCTGAAGAATACCCAAAGCACAACCTTTGTAATTGCAGACATGAGACTCATAACTAATCAGCACAGTAGATCCACATTTGAACGGGCTCACCAGTGACCCTTAGGAGAGCTAAGTCCACAGGACAGTGTGTTAACTTTCCTAAAGCTCTTTGGAAATGAAGTGCTGTTCAATACCCATTAATTTTAATTATTCCTGATTAAATTGTTCTATCAGGAAGTGCATTAAAATTATCAGCTAAAATCAGACTTTGGGAATTCCTGCAGATTTCCATCATTCTATATGGGCTAATTGAGGCTTATTCTATCTGATTCCCTTTAGTGATAACATTATTGTGTTTCGTTCAGTTTTGTTTTCTTTCTGTAATTTAGGAATAAGCAAAGATCAAAATGACAATGGCCTGCATTCGATGTGAAGGAGTGTTGGATGCTTTGTGGCAGACATTTTATCAAAGTAAAAGGTTTTTCCAGCAACAGGAGTCCCTTCAGTGTGGGTTGGGACACTCTATAACATAGTGTATACTTTCTTATTGATCTGTAAAAATATTTATATATTAATGTATGTGAATCTTTGGTCTGAGATATGTATTCTCACTATATTCTCTGGTTTGCATTTTTACTTTCTTGATTGTGACATTTTTATAAATTCATGTTCTGAATTTTAATAAAATCTTATTTATCAGTATTTCCCTTCACTTACGACTTTTTGCTGTTTTATTTTTATCCTGAAGAAATTCGTATTTATACCAAGGAAAATAGAAAATATTCTTCTATTATTTTTCCTGAAAAATATTATTTTCTTTTTTCATTTAGGCCTACAATTCAATTGGAGTTGACTTTTTATGTATGGTACACGATGGGTGTCAATGTTCATGCTTTTCCCCATATGAATATTCAGTTGTTCCAGCATAAACAGAGTGGCATGTATTGTTATAAATGAAGTGACAATATAAGAAGATTTATATCTGTATAAGTAGGGATGACTTTATTCTGTTCCATTCTTCTGCTCTTTGATTCTTATATCAGCGATACTACTTTAATTATTGTAAACTGGAAATAAGTCTCTATAACAGGCAGTGCAAGTCCTTCAACTTCATTGTTCTGTAAAAAAACGTGTATTCACGATTCCTGGCACTTTGCCGCTACATATAAGTTTTAGGTTCATTTTGTCAATTTCATCAGGAAATAAAACCTCTAGGAATTTATTTTAAATAACATTGGATCCACGGATCAATTTTAAAAGAAATAACATTTTTACTCTATTGAGTCCTTAAATTCATAAAGTGAATAAACCCTCAAGGTTGCTGCTTTCTAATGGCCAAAATACCAGAGGGAAAAAAAATATACACGTCCCTTTGATATGTTTTGTTCTTCTTGAATCTTGGCCCCTCTAGGACTGACTGTTCTCCAGTACCTTCAAACCTGTTTTTTGGGGGGGAATTCCCCAAAAAACTTTCTTTTCTTTAAAAATTTTTATCTAGAATATATGGTTTGATTATATTTACATTGCAAAAGCTAGAAGAAAAATCTTTAATAATTTATTTTCATTATGAAAAGTTATAAATTGTTGAGATTGGTGAACTAAAATGTTCCAAATCTAATTTGTGACAGGCACAATGACAATGTAAGAAATATTTTGTTCTTACCCATTCCAGGATTTTAAGCTTTTATGTAGAAGGATGTGGCACAAAAATGTTTATACTCAGATACAATAAGTGGGAAGATACTTCTCAAAGTCCAGGAAACTTTGCTTAAATAGGCATCCTATAAATTCCTCTCTTTTGGAAATACTTTCCATTAAAACAGATCTTTATTTTTGTAGAAAATTATGTGTTGGTTTTCCTAGAAAGTGTCTATGAGTGGTTCTGTATCAGGAGCATAGCCAACCACTGCAGATTCCACATTTTCTGATATCAGAAATAACAGCATTTACTTTATCTTATTTGGGGGTAATCTTTTACAATATTGGTATAACAGTTATAAGGCAGAGTACAAAGATCTTTTGTGACTGTGCATAAATATCATATTTGCATAAGTGTTTTAATCACAAACACAGAATCTGAAATTGATAGAAATCATATTGATCTTTAGTAACTCACATTACATTTATGTTAATAATGAATGCGATGGGAGCATCATAAATATGCAAAAGAGCCCCACATCAGCCTAAACATCACCCGTAATTTGTAGGCCTACACTCATAGAAACCACTAATGGAATGTAGTGCATTTTCTTTTCTATGAATAGTCAAATGTCATGCATAATGTAAGAGTGCAACTGCTAATAGCAGTCAGGCAGGAGCATTTAAACTTGTTCTTATGGGCAGTACAAACTGATCTTTGAGGCGGCCCATAATAAAATACTTCTCTGCCCTTACCCTGCCCTGATTGTTCAGTTATCCTTTTCCCCAGAGCTGATATTTATAGGAAGCACAGAAATGATTATTTTGGTATTTAGGCGATACCTACCATATGTAGGAGAATGGTGGCCAATTAATACCTAACAAATCAAAGCCAAAATTCTCTAAAGCATCTGTGCAACCTGTTTTATGTCAGAGTATCAGAACATTCTTTCAGGATATCCATTATCACTATATAGCCTCATGATATCTATTACCACAACTGCCTTTTTTGTGTGTTAAAAGTCTTACAAAATGGTAACATTGAAGTCATCTACAAATAAGTGGAGTCAGAGACTTAGTTGTTGCAGTTCACAGGATGATTATGTTAATAAAAAAAACTGGTTTCGGCTGTAATAAAGAATAAAAAGCATTTATTTGAATATATTTGATTGCATTTATCTGCAAACTGAGAGAGGTAGATTCAGGTAGCAACCCAAACTGTGCTCTGGAGAGAACAAAGAAAGGCAGATTTATAAAAAGGCAAAAACCACAAAATGTAATTCTTTCATGCAAATAAAGGATTGCTGGCTAGGTTAACAAGGATTGGCTAGTTCCAATATGAAAACGAGGGTGGCGAAAACTACAGGGAAGGAAATAGAGTTCATGTATGCCCATGTAGCAGTTGTTGTTCCAGGAATAGTATGGCTCCAGGACTTTTTGAGCTGAGTTTAGCAACAGGTTACAGGTTTAACAACTTATTAGCAGCACTGGGTACTGAGGCATAAGATGTGCAGAGGCTCCTCTTCCTTAATAGTCTCCTGACTCTAGCAGTATTTTAAATGACTCTCTCAACAGCGTTTCATTTTACTTTCTCCATTATCAATTAATGACACCTAAACCTAGGATTATTATTGGAAGCTCCAGGAAATGATCATTTTTAGAGGAATCTTATTTGACATGAATATCAAGTGTTTCATCAACCTTGCTGTGAGCTTCTAAACCCCTACCCCACACCCACACCAAGCTGAAACTGGAGCTCTTAGCATGAGAAGCGAAGACAGAGAAAATAAAAATGCATTTGTTGCAATATTTTATTTTTGCTTCAAATAGTATTCCTCCAGACCACCATATCTACATTTCTATATATCTATCTCTAAGTATAGGTACATTTATCTAGCGATATAATGCTTAGAAACATAGATATAATGCTCCTATAAGCATTAACTGATTTAATCCTCATGATATACCTATCAGGAAATAGTATTAATCAAATTTTCAGCTGATGAAACTGAAATCAAGAGCTACTACTAAATAAATGGCCCCAAAGTTCATAGTTAGTAAATAAAATGAAACAAGGTTTTGCACCCATGGAATTAACTCTAGAGCCAGTACTGGAACTTGGTAGGCAGTTAAGACATGTCTGTTTTATTCAATTTAATCAGAGCTTGGAGACCAAATAGGATGAAAAATATTTTATTTCATTAAGAAAAAAAGCAGTTGAGAATTTAATCAGATTTTTCTTAAGAGATAATCAGTCTATTTAGGGTCAATATGCACAAATTATATATACATACATTTATACACATATATATTTATATATTATTCAAAGACAAAATTGAGTTTATTAGTATTGATAAACAACTTAAGGTACAATCTACATGCCACTGGGCATCAATTACATTTCTACAAGGGTCTAGCACAGATTTACAGTCACAGTTAATGGCATGTGAAATTGATGGAAGAACGTATTGATGTTCAATAATAAAGCTATCAGATTCTCAGAAGGCCAGATAGTTTGAGCATCTTTCAGAAAATGTCATTTATCTAAGTTGACATGCAAAATGCTCTCATATTTCAAAAAGAATGATGGAAGTATCAAGCTAAGTGTATTTATCTTTGTGGCTGTGTTTTGTGGTACAAGAAAGATAGAAAATAAAGGTGAATATTGAAGTCTATCACTTGAATCTTTGGCTACATATTGCCAAATATTCAGAAACATTTGGTGTGGTTATTATATGGTGATACCATAGTGTTAGATTAATAATTTTCAAACAATAATGAACTCACAGAAAGAGAAACTAACAAAAAAAAATCCCATTTACCATTGCAACAAAAAAGTATGATACCTAGGAATAAACTTAACTAAGGAGGTAAAAGACCTGTACTTGGAAAACTACAAGATGTTGAAGACACAGTTAGAGAAAGACATAAACAAATGGAAGAATACACCGTACTCATGGATTGGTAGAATCAACATCATAAAATGTCCATACTACCCAAAGCAATTTATAGATTCAATGCAATCCCCATTAAATTACCAATGGCATATTTCATAGACCTAGAACAAATGCTCCAAAAATTCATATGGAATAAAAAAAAAAAGACTCCGAATAGCCACAGAAATCCTGAGAAAGAAAAACAAAGTTGAAGGGATCACAATACCAGGTATAAATCTTTATTACAAAGCCACTGTTCTCAAAACTGCCTGGTACTGGCACAAGAACAGACATATAGACCAGTGGAACAGAAGAGAGAACCCAGAGATCGCACTGTTCTCAAAACTGCCTGGTACTGGCACAAGAACAGGCATATAGATCAATGGAATAGAATAGAGAACCCAGAAATCGGCCCGAACCAATATGCTCAATTAATATTTGACAAAGGAGGAAAGAACATTCAATGGAGCCAAGATAGTCTCTTCAATAAGTGGTGTTGGGAAAATTGGACAGATATATGCAAGAAAATGAAACTAGACCACCAACTTACACCATACACAAGAATAAACTCAAAATGGATAAAGGACTTAAATGTACGACAGGAAACCATAAAAATTCTAGAGGAATCCAAAGGCAACAAAATCTCAGACATATGCCGAAGCAATTTCTTCACTGATACAGCTCCTAGGGCACTTGAAACTAAAGAGAAAATGAACAAATGGGAATACATCAAAATAAAAAGCTTCTGCAAAGCAAAAGAAACCATCAACAAAAAACAAGAAAGCCCACTGCATGAGAGAACATATTTGACAATCCTATCTCAGATAAGGGTTTAATCGCCAAAATTTATAGGGAACTCATACAACTTAACAAAAGGAAGACAGACAATCCAATAAAAAATGGGAAAAAGACCTAAATAGACACTTTTTGAAAGTGGACATACAGAAAGACAAGAGATACATGAAAACATGCTCAAACTCACTAATCATCCATGAGATGCATATCAAAACGACAGTGTGGTACCATCTCATACCTGTTAGGATGGCTATCACCAACAAATCAACAATTGACAAGTGCAGGTGAGGATACAGTGAAAAAGGAACCCCCCTGCACTGCTGGTGGGAATGCAGACTGGTGCAACCTCTGTGGAAAACAGTATGGAGTTTCCTCAAAAAGTTAAAAATGGAAATCCCATTTGACCCAGTAATCCCACTTCTAGGAGTATATCCCATGAAACCAGAAACACCAATCAGAAAGGACATATGCACCCCTATATTCATAGCAGCACAATTTACAATAGCTAAGATTTGGAAACAGCATAAATGCCCATCAGCAGATGAATGGATTAGAAAACTGTGGTATGTCTACACAATGAAATACTTACTACGCTGCTATAAAAAAGAAGGAACTTAAACCACTTGCAACAGCATGGATGGACCTGGAGAGCATTATGCTAAGCAAAATAAGGCACTCAGAAAAAGATAAATATCACATGATCTCACTCATTTGTGGAATATAAGGAACATAAACTGATGAACAAAAATAGATCCAGAGATAGAGAAACACCAAACAGACTGTCCAACCTCAGAGGGAAGGCATGTAAGGGGGGTGGGGGGGTGGCAGAGAGGGTAAGAGATTAACCAAAGGACTTGTATGCATGCATATCAGCGTAACCAATGATCACGAATACTGGGGCAGTGGGGGCTTGTTCTCAGGGGTGGAGTGGCCAGGGTGGGGTCAATGGGGAAAAAAAGGAGACCTTAACCAACAAAGAAATTTTTAAAAAAACCTAAACATAAACATAAGAAAAACAATAAAATAATAATCCTATATAATAAAAGAGAAACATGTAAATTGACCGTTTCTCCGCTACGCTCACCAGCCAATCAGGAGTGGGTATGCAAATTAACCCAACAAAGATGGTGGGTTAATTTGCATACACAGGTGCAGAGTGGGAGAGCTGGCAGAGAGTGGAGCAGCTTGGGGAAGTTGGTCCCCCAAGCCACCAGATGGAGAGCAGAGAGGGAGAGCTGGTGGTTTGGAGGACTTGGCAGAGTGGGAGGCCTTGGGATGGAGACAGAGCAGGAAGGTAAAATCAAGATCTCTGGGAGCACCAGGAATTCTGGGAATAGTAGTTTTGGTGGCAGCCCCAGGACCGGGGCAGAATCCCAGAGCATGGGGAGCACCAAGAATGCTAGGAATCATAGTTCTGGTGGGAGATGGATTGCCTAGAACTAGAGCAAAGTGATCCTGAAGCAAGTTACTGTTGTGGTGGGGGATGGAGGGAAAGCAAAGGTGAGAGACATAAGTAAAATCAATGTCTAGGAAAAATTAAAGGGAATATATCCTAAAACTTCCAGGAAATCTCCACCAATGAAGCAAAGAAAAAAAAATGCCTCTATTATTCTGTGAGCAACAAACCAAACTGAGTTGGGGTCTCAGACAATTTGCTCATATGATTACAAAGACAGACAGAAA
>NW_005362227.1:140518-167985 GCF_000412655.1 Myotis brandtii | reverse complement strand
AAATTTTTTTGCACCGGGCCTCTAGTCTATATAATAAAGAGCCAGGGTCATAACAACCGATTATGACCAAAGGGTCTACCAGACCGGAAGTTAGTGCTGGTTGCCATGGCAAACCAGCACTGACTGGGGCCAATGCAGGTGCCCGACCCAGCACTGAATGCCTAGGGGGCTGCGGATCAGGCCTGGAGAGAGGCCTGCAGAGAGAGAGGCAGCGTGTGATCCGTAGCCTCTGTGGCAGCTGTTGATCAGAACTTGCTTCTCATTCTCTCCCAGCCTGGCCAACAGCCATGCCTCCATTTCTCTCCAGGCCTCCACCAGAGCTGCTGATCAGCCCCGCCTTTCTGATCAGGCCCTGTTGATAGGCCCCAAGACGCTGACTGGCATGGAAACTGACCAATCACAACCAAATCTGGGTCAACTGTTAGGAGCCAATGGCTGCCTAGGAGGTGGAGCTTTTGATCCTGACTGGCATAGAAACTGACCAATCAGAACCAAATTGGCCGGCAGAGGAGGACAGTTGGGGGCGAGATCAGGCCAGCAGGGGAGGGCAGTTAGGGGTGATCAGGCAGGCAGGCAAAGAGGTTGGGGCGATCAGGCAGGCAGGCAGGAGAGGCAGTGAGGAGTGATCAGACAGTCAGGCAGAGAGGTTAGGGGCTATCAAGCAGGCAGGCAGAGGGATTAGGGGCAATCAGGTAGGCAGGCAGGTGAATGGTTAGGAGCCAGCAGTCCCAGATTGTGAGAGGGGTGTTGGACATCCCCCAAAGGGTCGCCAATTGGCGTGGGTGCAGGCTGGGCTGAGGAGCCCCCCTCTGGGCATGAATTTCGTGCACCAAGCCTCTAGTCCAGTGATGGCGAACCTATGACACGCGTGTCAGAGGTGACACGTGAACTCATTTTTTTGGTTGATTTTTCTTTGTTAAGTGGCATTTAAATATATAAAATAAATATCAAAAATATAAATCTTTGTTTTACTATGGTTGCAAATATCAAAAAATTTCTATATGTGACATGGCACCAGAGTTAAGCTAGGGTTTTTCAAAATGCTGACACGCCGAGCTCAAAATGTTTGCCATCACTGCCCTAACTTTGTTAAAATGCCATTTAACAAAGAAAAATCAACCAAAAAAATGAGTTCACGTGTCACCTCTGACACGCATGTCATAGGTTCACCATCACTGAGTTAGCGGTTTTCAAAATGTTGACACACCGAGCTCAAAAGGTTTGCCATCACTGATCTAGTCCTATGTAATAAAAGGCTAATATGCAAATCTACCAAATGGAGGAATGAGCAGTCCCTATGACGTGCACTGACCACCAGGGGACAGACGCTCAACGCAGGAGCTGCCCCCTGGTGGTCAGTGTGCTGCCACATTGGGAGTGCCACTTAGCCAGAAGCTGGGCTCACGCCTGGTGAGTGCAGCTGTGGTGGCAGGAGCCTCTTCCGCCTCTGTGGCAGCGCTAAGGACCCCGAGGTGGACATCCCCCTCAGGGTCCCGGACTGCGAGAGGGCACAGGCCGGGCTGAGGGATGCACCCCCCCCCCCACCCCAGGCATGAATGTCATGCACCAGGCCTCTAGTAATAATAATAATAATTTTCAATTAGATGTTTTGGTATAATTTGATAAAATTCTATTGTAGGAAGCCAACTTCCAAGATATCCCCTGTCTCCTGGGATGTTATGCTTGTGTAATCATTGCCCTCTTACTGTAGACTGAACTTTGTCACTTAATTTTAACCAATATAATATGAGAAAGATGATTTGATGTCACTCCTGTGGTAAGGTTACAAGTGACTGTGACTTATGTTCTTTTAGCACACTCTCCATTATTTCTGGCTTTGATGAAGCAATCTACCATGTTGAAAAAGTCCATGTGGTAAGGACCTGAGAGTGGGCCACTGGTGAATGAGGAGAAACTAAACTCTTTAATCGAACAACCTGCAAGTAGCTGAACTAGCCAACAACCATGTATGTGAGCATGAAAGCAGATTCATCCTCAGTAGATCCTTCAGATGAGACCTCAGTGATGGACAGCACATTGAATGTGGCTTGTGATAGACTCTGAAGTTGAAGGCCAAGCTAAGCTGAATGTGTAGTCCTGACCCCCAAGAACTGGGAGATAATAAATATGTGTCACTTTTGTTGTTTTATTGTGGTAGAATATACACAATGTTTATATTTTTAGCCAGTTGTAAGTGTACAATAGAGTACCTTATTATACATTCACAATGTTGTGTGACCATTATCACTCATTAGAGATCCAAACTTTTTCATCATATTTCTAAGGAATCTGTACCCGTTAAACAATAACACCCCTTCCCCTGAACACCTAGCAATAATATTCTACTTTCTGTCTCTATGAATTTGCCTGCTCTAGATGTCTTATGTTAATAGATTCGTAAAATATGTGTATCCTTCTGTATCTGGCTTATATCATTAAGCTCAATGATTGAAAGGTCCATGTTGTAGCATATACCAAATTTTCTTTTTCTAGTTAAATAACATTCCAATAAAGCATATACCACATTTTGTTTATCCATTCATTTGAAAATGGCCAGGGGTTGTTTATATCTTTTGGCTTTTGTGAATAGTGCTGCTATGAACATTGATCTATAAATATTTGTTCAGGTCCCTATTTTAAATTAATTTATTTTGGATATGCTCATAGGAGTAGAATTGCTGGGTCATATGGTATGTCTTTGTTTAATCTTGTTATAAACTGCTGCATAATTTCACATTATCCAGTTTCTCTATATCCTCTCCAACACTTGCTATTTTCTAAGGTTATTTATTTATTTATTTATTTAGCCATCCTAGTAAATGCTAAGTGGTATCTCATTGTGGTATCTCATCCAAGTAAATTGCTTTATTTTACATTTTTCTAATACCTACTGATATTGAACATCTTTTTATGGTCATATTGGTCATTTGTAGAGTTTCTTTGAAGAAATATCTCTTCAAGGCCTTTTACCTTTTTCATGTGGGTTCTTTGTCTATTATTGTTGAGTTTTAAGTGTTCTTTATAAATTCTGGATATTAATCCCACATTCAATTTCAAAATATTTTCTTTCATTCATTAAATTGCCTTTTTGCTTTCTTCATAGTATTCTTTGATGGATAAATGCGTTGTTGTTGTTGTTGTTTTTTTAATTTAAACAACCTAATATTTTATCTAATGTTTTCTTCTAAGGGTTTTGTTGCTTTAGGTCTTAAGTTTAGGTTTTTGATTAATTAATTTTCGAAAATTAATTAATTAATTAATTAATTGTTATATATGGTATAGGTAAGGTACGACTTTCTTTTCTTTCTTTCTTTCTTTCTTTCTTTCTTTCTTTCTTTCTTTCTTTCCTTCCTTCCTTCCTTCCTTCCTTCTTTCCTTCTTTCTTCTTTCTTTCTCCTTTCTTTCCTTTCTTTCATGTAGATTCATTTTCCCAGTATTATTTTTTTTTAAAAAAAGACTGATCTTCACCAATGAATGGTCTTGACACTCTTGTCAAAAATCAATTAAACATTATCTGACTGCTCATTTTTGGGCTTCCTATTATATTCAATTGGATTATGTATCTATTGTTATGCCAGTACCTTACTTTTTAAAGTACTGTAGTTTTGTAGTAAGTTTTAAAATTATGAATTGTGAATCCTCCAATGTCATTCTCTTTGAAGATTTTTTTTAGCTAGTCAGGTCCCTTTGCAATTCCATATGCATTTGGGAACTGGATTTTTCATCCTTTTGTTAAAAGTGATGTGAGAATTTTGATAGAGGTGTGTTAAACCTGTAGATGGCCGATACATTATGAACTATTTTATACAGTATCTTTACTTGCATTTTGGCAGCCTCCTGACTAATAGTTTTGCTTTATAGAATACAATATTTTCATTTATGTCTTAGTTTTTGGAAGAACAGTAACATTTTAATATATGTATGTTGTTTTCTATGGAAGTTAAAACCAAAGCCACAACTTGAATAATATTAAGGCAGGCATTTCATTTACTTATAGTGGAGGTGTCTTCTTGTCTTTTTGTGAATGCCTATGTAAGTACTTTATGAACATTTTAAAATCATCATTAAAAAGAAAGTTTAAAAGACAATCAACATTTGTGAAGTAATAATCCAAGAATATTTATTAGTGCCCTTGTCCTGTGCCAAAAGGTAGCTGGTTCAATTCCTGGTCGGGGTGTGTGTGCAGGAGGCAACTGATCAATGTGTCTCTCTCTCCCCCTTTCCCTTCTTCTCTGACAATCAATTTTTTAAAAGAATATTTATTAGATTAGTTATCTTTTGTTCCTTTATAAATGATTCATCCTACTATCCTAAAGAATCTAAGAGAGTATCTTGTTTTCTCAGTATTATATAGTTTAAAATAAACAATTAAAAGAATTCCTCATAATTTGAGAGTCTAGGTAAATTCTCAAAAAGATGGTAAAGTGTTCATTTCTGAGAACCATTTTTGGAAAAGAAATGGATCCTTATATTAGGGCAATTTTTTTCTCACAAAATAAGTTAACTTTCCACATAGTATTAATGATAAATACCATCCAGGAGGTTAATTTAAAACATATGTATGTATAAACTGGCAGGGAAGGGCAGTTAGGGGCGATCAGGCAGGCAGGCAGAGGAGTTAGGGGTGATCAGGCCAGCAGGCAAAGTGGTTAGGGGTGATCAGGAAGGCAGGCAGGTGAGCTGTTAGGAGCCAGCAGTACTGGATTGGAGAGGGTGCAGGCCGGACACTGGGCCTCTAGTATATAATAATTATAGATGTTACTAGTGTATATTGCTACAAATATTATGCAAATGTGAACAGAATTAGAATACTTTTAAAAATAGAAAAAGGGCAATAAGCTCAAACATTAAAATATATCAAAAGTCATTAGTTTAAAAGTAATAGAATGTAATTGCACTTTAAAGTTGCTGGTATATATGGAAATGAGAAAATTATTTTTTCAGACATCATCCTCTTAATTTGTAATACAGAGCTATTTATAAGAAAAATAGGTAAACTTCCTAGACTTAAGTATGCATGTAATTGTGAAATATGATGCATAATGTTTAATGATTATGATTCTTATAATTAAAGATCTGACTTACGATTAACAGTGTCCCAGTATTCTTCTGAAAATAGATTAGTATATGAGAATGGATTTTTTTAAAAGAAAGAATATTTTGGTGGTTCTGTAATTTAAATATTTTTTAAAGAACTTGTTTATAATACATTGAATATATAAGGCATTTTTTCCTGGAATTTAATTAAAAAATAGCTTATTTTAAAAGTATATGACTACTATGGCAGTAAATATACTTTTCTAGAATCTGCTCTTGGTAAATCCTAATAGGCATTTTAATAATCAGTTAATGAGCATTTATGTTGATGGTATAAAATATTTTAGTCAATTACATGTATTATATATTTATCTTACTAGTGTATAATATTTTTTATTAACTAATACAGTTATCATAGAACAGTATGTTAAAACACAAAAATAATATAAGCTTTATTTATCTTTCTCATTACTAAGTACTAAAAGTACTTTCCTCCCAAACTCTTATGTCAGTCAATAAAAGATAAAGATAAAAAAAAAATTCCAAAACTTTCTCATCTCATAGAAAATCTAGTTTCTGTGCTTGATCTCATTTGTTCCTTACCTATTTCTCTATGTCCTTTAAAGTTTTATTGCTTTATAGATAAAAAATAAACAGAAAAAAATTACAAAAAACAATATCAAGATAATACACCTACTGGCAATAAGATAAATTATTTTTTCTCTGGCTCTATAATAATTTATTTATCTAGAATTCCAGAGGTCAGCCTGACATAAGATCAAATACTAAATGAAGTGAGAATTGCCAAATAATTTAAAGCCATGTGAATTATTATATATCTGTTTGTTTTTGCATGTAAGGAATTTTGAAGTAACCACCCCAAATTAATAATAAGTACAAAACTGAACAGACTGAAAAACAAACAACTACCTTGGATGCCTAAGAGAAGGGAAAATATGGAACAAATCACTGCTCTCAAGATTGAGAGGTAGGCAAATACAGGGTGTCACATCCTACTGCAGTAGAGACACACAGGCAGAAATTGACACAGAAACCAGTGATGGGGTAAAAAAAAATATAAACTGTAATTGGCAAATTGCTAGAGTTTAAATGTAGACAATGCTGAGAGTTAAAAACTCCAAGGGGACCCAGCCATAGAGGGATCCCCACAGTATTGTGAGATATGCCCCCAGGAACTAAACTAGGTTTCCACAGTAAACTAGAGGCCCAGTGCACAAATTCATGCACTTGAAAGGAACTGTGGGCCATGAGGCTGCAGTGGGCACAGGGGCAGGTCTCAGCCCATCATTGCACCCCTGCCCGACCCCTCCCGCCACAGTCCCCAGTCCCTTCTCTGCTGGCAAACCCGCTCCCACCACCGCTCCCACACACTGACGGTGCCAACCCTGCTTGCACCCGCTGATGGCATGGAGCAATTGGTGCCATAGCCCATCAGTGGGTGCAAGTGGCAGCTGCTGCCACGATTGCTCCCCAGGAGCAGGGGGAGGTAGAGAAGCCCTCAGGGGCGATCAGGGCCGGCAGCCACCTCTCGCACCTGCTGACGGCGCCAAGCAACCAGACTGGTGCCTGCCGGGTGCTGGCAGCGGGTGCGACTAGAGCTGGCACTGGCAGCAGGTGTGAGCAGGGCCAGCACTGTCCACAGGTACGAGAGCCGGGTGGGACTGTGGCACACGGGAGCAAAGAATTTTCAGTAATCATCAGAGGCTTGCCCGGATGACAGCGACCAGCATCCTTCCTTGGTCTGGCGCCCCTGCTCACCTGTTCCATCATCCCACTGCGGCTGACACCTGCCATGTTCCATGCTCTGTGGCCTACTGCCGACACTCGCCATGGTCCGTGCCCACCCCCTGGTGGTCAGTGCACATCATAGCGACTGGTTGTTTGGTTGTTCGGTTGTTCTGCTATTCAGTCTATTTGCATATTAGGGTTAGATAGATAGATAGATAGATAGATAGATAGATAGATAGATAGATAGATGATAGATAGATAGATAGATAGATAGATAGATAGATAGATAGACAGATAGATAGATAGATAGATAGATAGACAGACAGACAGATAGATAGATAGATAGATAGATAAGATACTGGAGAAAAAATTCCTGGTGCTTCCAGCAGAGGGAGGGGCAAAGGAACCTGTTTGAAATACACCAAAGCACTCACTTCTTAAGAAGGCCTGATCTTAAGGGGAACTAGTTATCCACAGCCTAACCTAACAGATGCCTCATCAAAGAAGATATACATATGACAAATAAGCACATGAAAAGAAGTTCCACATCATATGTCATCAGGATAATGCAAATTAAAACTAGATACCACTATACACCTATTAGAACAGCCAGAATCCAGAACACTGACACCACCAAATGACAGTAAGGATGTAGAACAGAAACTCACATCCATTGCTAGTGAAAATGCACCAATGCTACAGACACTTGGAAACATAGTTTGGCAGTTTTTCACAAAACTGAAGTACTCTTACCATATGATCCAGCAATCACCCTCCTTGGTATTTAGCTAAAGGGGTCAAAATCATGTCCAAATAAAGACCATGTATATGAAAACAGCTACAAATAGCAGCATTATTTGTATTTGCCAAAATTTTGGAGAAACAGAGATCTCCTTTAGTAGGTGAATGGATAAATAAACCGTGGTACATAAATCATGAAATAGTACTCAGAACTAAAAAGAAATGAGTTGTCAAGCCATGCAAAGACAAGGAGAAACCTTAAATGCATATTACTAAATAAAAGAAGCCAATCTGTAAAGTCTATATGCTGTTTGATTCCACTTATATGACATTCTGGAAAGGCAAAACTATGAAAAAAGAAAAAAGATCAGTCATTGCCACGGTTTTGGGGTTAGAGAGAGATTAATAAGCAGGGTATGGGATTTTTAGGGGAGTGAAACTATTCTGTATGATACTATATTGGTAGATATATGTCATTATACATTTGTTCAAACCCATAAAATGTACACCACCAATAGTAAATCCTAATGTAAATTATGGGCTTTGGGTGATTATGATGTGTCTGCAGGTTCATCAATTATAACAAATGCACATTTGGGGGCACCTGTTGATAATGGGAAAGGCTATGCATGTATGTGGGCAGTTCTGTATGGGAAATCTCTGTACCGTCCCCTCAATTTTTCTTTGAATCTTAAACTGCTCTAAAAAAAAGTCTTAATTTTTTAGATTTTATGTTTACATAATGGAGGAGTGGAAGAAAGGTATTCAAGAATAAGGATCAAGACTATTAGAGCCTTTGTATTTTCTATTTAACTCAAATATTTCTTCATTTTTATCTGTAATGAGTGTGTGGAGGATAAGAGTACTTTGAGTTTCTTAAGGAAAGAAATGCATACATAATAGAAGATTGGTTACAAGAATAACTGTTCTGACCTGATTTAATTTGAGCTATTCTAGAATTTCATAAGTATAATGCAATTTTTTTCCTTATAGATGTAATTTTCCATGTTGGTGATATATCTATTCACTAATTTGTCATAAAATGTTTAGTGTTATAATGTATTTTCTTTCAAATTTCCTTTTTAGTTGATTTTATTTTCCTCTTTCTTTTTCACATTCAGTTCTCAAAGCCTATTTCTTCACTAACCTTTTTCACATCTGAACTTCCTTTTATCTATCTTCCTGCATTAGGCCTTTATTATCTCTTTACTGTACCATTTTAATGGTTTCCTATATGATAGAATATTAGTAACTTGATAAGGGGACTATGTTCTTTATATCCTAAATGCAGAGCCCAATGCCAGAGTGCAGTGAGGAAGCTTTAAAAATACATCATAGCCCTAGCCGGTTTGGCTCAGTGGATAAAGCATCGGCCTGTGGACTGAAGGGTCCCAGGTTTGATTCTGGTCAAGGGCACATGCCAAGGTTGTGGGCTCCACCCCAGTAGGAGGTGTGCTGGCAGCAGCAAATCAATGATTCTCTCTCATCACTGATATTTCTATCACTCCCTCTCCCTTTCTCTCTGAAATCAATAAAAAATATATTTAAAAATATATATCATAAGTGAACAAATGAATGAATAGTAAAGATGTATTTTCTAATTAATTTCTCCTCTTTTCTCCAATAAATGCTCAATAAATAATCAGGCTAATGAACCGCTTACATTAAAACATTTTTCTGCTAAAAAAAATATGTATTCAATCACCATTTTCTCAAAATGAATTTTATTTCTTCCACTAGTTTGAAAATTCATTGAGTTTTTAAATTACCTAGTAAATTAAATCTACCAGACTTACTAAATTTTCTCTTCATGCTAAAAGTGGTTCACAGACCTGTAAACTCTTCAAGATATTGAAGAAAAATAAAAACAACCATGTGCAAAGAATACAGAAAGTGGTAGAATATTCAAACATCTAATTTAATGGTTACTATGAGTTCAGAAACCCATCTTCTAAATTTTGCAAAAATCCTGGAAAATTACTACCACTTGCATGGGTCTAATTTCCTCTTTCATGTTGCTTTCAAACTTGTCTATATGAAAGCTTTCCCCTTCTGTTTTCTATGTGCTGCATCATTGTTGAAAGCTACATGTGAGAAAAGTGGTGGAATTCAAGTGTGATAATAAGGCAGTAAAGAGGAATGGTTAAGACTAAGAGCATGAACTTTGGAGCCAGATCACACAAGCTTAAATCCTTACTATGAAACATTGGTACTTTTCTTACTCTCCATGTACCTCAGCAACTCTATCTGTATAATACAAACATCATAGCGCTGACTCTGTGAGGCCCATGTGAGGGTTTAATAGGTGACTGCCACACTAATAATTCTCACACACTTTATTTTCACCTCTTTTTCATTTTAACCCTGGTTTAGTCTTAAATGCAGAACGAAGTCAGTAATTAAGTAACTAATCAACAGTACTTAGTAAAATTAAAAGGGAAGGTTGCCTTTTTTCAAATATATTTCTGCAGAAACATTTTTTTTATGTATAAAGTGTTCAAATTATCACCTAAATGAATACTATTCTTTGTTAGCAACAACTAACCAGAACATAACTTTCAAATTCTAGGGTTTCTATTTTCTCTCAATCAACTTACATAAAAAAATCATTATCAATATAAGTAATATTTAATTTAAGTGTGAGTTTAATGTATGTCAATATCCATTCCTGTATGTACATACTGCTAAAAGAAACTTCAACTGTGGATTTCTGGGTTTCCTTCAATAAATTCAGCAATTACTTCTTTTTTTCACTATAGTGTAGCATCACGTGTGACTTGTGCTTTAATGCCTCATGATAATTTACCTGATGTCCCTGCCTCGTATTTTGAGATTGTATACTGCAGATGATAGGGTAAATAAGCCTTGAAAAAGCTTTGTCTCACTGCATTTGGTCTATTATGCACTGACCAGCAAGCATATATATATGCTAATCGTGGCTATGCTAATAACTATGCTAAATCATAGTTATGCTAACTATAATTTGGTATTAATATAAAAAGGGAGAGAAAAAAGAGCACACTGAAATACCAGGACCAAAATATTTCTTGCTCTTGATGTCAAAAATCTATTTGAAGGTAGTCTACAAACAGAAAAATCTCAATAGGCAGCAAGTCTATGTTTGCTTATACACTATTCAACTTGAAGTAAGTTCCAGTGAGAAAATCCATGGCACTTGATTCCTTTTGCATTATTCATTATAGTTCAACAAACATCTGCCCTAGTCCTCCAAATGTAGGTTCCAGGACCCCAGTGGACATTATGGGCCAGAATTTAGATATTCACTTTTCCCAATATTTGATGAAATTTAAGATGACTGGGCTTTAGGCAATGACATTTTCTTTAAAGTGTGTATGCCATGCAATGCCATATCATTACCCCCCCTTTTATTTGCTTTGATGGAAATCAAGTTCTATGCTATTTAAGATAAAAAAGTTAAAATATTTTTGATAAATTAAAACAAGAGAATGTAATTTTTATGAAATTGTTTGAGTGTCATTCTACTCACTGAGAACATTGGATTTTAAGTTTCTCCCCAAACATTGAGAAGCTGATTTTATTTAAAAGCATATTTTTGATGCAATATGTCCTAATAATGATACTACCATATTATTCAAATGCAATTTTTGTTTAAAAATCAACATACAGAATTCAATGCATATATTTAAATAATAAGTGTTATATTGTTAGAAAAATTATAGAATTTTAATAAACAGATTTAGCTGTCAAATTTACTTTTGATAAGAAGTAAAAAAAAAATCAATGGAATTTTTGAGAGATAATAGAAATCCCTATAAAGAAAGTATCAGATAAGAGCTTTTTTAGTTACACTATTTCACATTGATTTTGGTAAGACACTAACAGAGTAAAAATTGATTACATGGTGCCAATTCTGTCTTGGTGAAGGAAGGGTGAAGCTGTCCCTTTAAGTAGAAAAATTCAATTCTTTTTTTTTTCTGAAATCCAAACAACTATTTAAATTGAATGTAAAAAAATGGAACATCTTGCAATCATCCTAAAAATCTAATAATGTGCATGTTACCCAAAAAATGAATAACGTGTCCTAATAAATCATGTTGCCTATTGACTACCCAATAATGGGCTGTGCCAAGTTAAGATTAATATATCATGTTTCCAACTTATAGAAGGAAAAACCTAAAAATGTAAAGGGAGATTTTTTTAATGCTCTTATTCAGCTTAATAACAGGTATAGGGAAAAACTATTTATATATTCCTATCAGACAGAAAATACTTATTGAAAGCACACATGTTACAATAAACTTTTATTGGTTTCATATGTCTTAATTTTAAAAGTAACTTAAAGAATTATTTTATACACTCTAAGAGTGCCATTTATTTGCATTACTTGCTGTAATTTCTGTTTATATAGACCGATTTTAGTAATAATAAAAATAATATTAAATATGGTTAACATTTATTAGGTATTTACCACTTGCCATGCTCTGCACTAGCCACTCTACATTTATATTATTTTATGTTTTCTTATGAGGAAGGTAATATCTCCATTCTTTATATGAAGAAACACAAGAACATTTAGAACAAAGCTAGCATGTAGAAGAACTGTAATTTTTAAAACATTATTTATTTTTTTTTAGAGAGAGAAAGAAAGGGAGAGAGAGATATAAACATTAATGAAAGACAACATTGATTGGCTGCCTCCTGCATGTCTCTCACTGAGGATAAGCCTGCAATCCAGGAACGTGCCCTGACCTGGAATGGAATGGGTGACCATGGTGCGTGGGTTGACACTCAACCACGGAACCACATGGGCGGGGTGAAGAGCTATAATTTGAACACAGGCAGTTCCGGGGTGTTATTATTTGTTAACTCAAGCATTTTTTGGCCACAGATTTATGTTTGGTACCACGTCTGAATTATATAGTTCTGCATCTATGGTCTCCCATGGACTAATAGGATGAGATGACACTTCTTGCAAGGCATTCTACAGGAAGTCAACAATAATGAAACGGAATATTGAGGTCTTCTTAATACCCACTTACAAAAGCACTGCCCAGATATTTAATACGCAGATAAGGGCTGTTTTGGAGGGTCTTCATTCAGCTTTATTTTTCAACAATAGCAAAGGTCTCCAGGCTATCAACTTAATCCTTCCCACTAACAGTGTTCCAGTCCAGAACTTAATTCCTTGTTTGAAACTTCCTTTCATCTCTCTCTAACCTTGCTCCACTTCAATCCAGTCTCATCTTGTTGATACTTTCTAAATTTGTGGCTTCACATTTTATTATGATACTTCACTGCTTAACGGTTTTCAAACTGACCCTAGGACTGTTCTGTTTAGCTAAGAAAATATTTTAATTTGAATGTTTTGTGGCTGGGCATATATTCTCCAGTTCAACAGCTCTTCAATTCCCCAATATCTTTTGCTATTTGTATTCGTACATGCGCATTAGTGGCTGGAATTATGCAGGCAGAGGATTTTGACTTTTTAATTATTAGATAGAATCTAGTATCCTTACCTAAGTATTTGTGGTCCAGGAGGCTATGTGGTCTCTGAGTCATGCTACCTGAATTTAAATCCTGTATGTAAGTCACAGTAGTCAAATTTACCATAGATCTATAATAATTGTGTTTGGCAACACAGTGACTGTGGGAAGATAACTTAATTGTTTTTTTTTTTACCAATCTCTTATCAAACAAGTGGGATGATAATGTTATTTACTACAATGCCACAATGTTACTGAGATTTTTGAGCCAAAGAGCTTAACATAGCCCTTGGCCCACAGTAAGTGTTCATTAGGCAGTAATTATAATTATTTATTTTTCTACCCTACAACTTTCAAAGTAGTAAAACTGATCACTACCCCTTCATCAGTGCAAACATCTTGTGGTCTACCAACACCAGAACACTATTCCTCACACACAAGGGTATTTTTCTGCTTAAGTTATTCTAGGATCTTTACCTGGAATGGCCTTTCCTGACTTTTTTTTCTAAACTTTCTCCTCATTTTCTAAGTCCTAGATCAAATTTCATCTCTTCTCTGTAGCTTTACCTGAACCTTCTAAGGAGAATAATTTATCCTGTGTTCTCATAATATTTTTGCAAACCTCTAATACATCATTTGTCACATTGAAATACAATTAATTATTTATAATAATAGCTAACATTTGTTGAACAATAGATGACAAGTATTATGCAAAGTGCTTTACATGCACTATTTCAATTTAAGTTTCAAAGTAATCCTCAATGACATCTATTTTTATTCTCATTTCTCAGATTCTTACATTTAATTCAATCAACTTTGATGGCATGTGACAAAAAGAAATAAATTGCTCAAGTACATACTCTTTGTAAGTGACTGACATTGGATTTAACTTGGGATCCCATGGCATCAGAGAGCATCTCTTAATCACTATAATATATGACTAGTACATACCACATTCATCCCCGAACCTCAGAACAGGGATCATGTCTTATTCATCATGTTTAAACCTCAGTATTTAGAAAAGCTTCTGACCAGAGTAGCTACTCAAATAGGTGGTAGATCTGTAAATCACTTGATTAACGGGTCCTAGGAGGAGCTGAAGTACCAGAAAATTGCTAGTACAAGATTTATCATACAAAGGATGTTTAGCGTCCCTGGAAGAAACTCGTTGAAAGACCAGTGAGGTAGGTAGTTATTAAAGAGACCAAGGGTTCAGCTCTGATAATCTTTGTCTCTAATAGAAATAACTTGATGCCAAAAAACAGAATGTGGAGAGAAACAGTCATGAGGATATACTATGGTAATTTTCAGGACAGCTAAAGTAATACCAATTTGACTCATTAGAAGGAATACAGCTTACAAAGTCAATCAACTGCCAGAGCAGTTAGCTATTATTGTAAATGAAGCCATCACAAAATGTGGCATCTTAAATCAATAATCATTTGTTTTTTTCTCATTTGTCTATAAATTAGCTGGTGGTTTGTCTATAAATTAGCTGACCTATGTTGACTCTACTAATCTTGTTTGGGCTAGTTCATGCATATATGTGTGCTGGCTTAAGATGGCCTTGGCTGAGACAGGTAGGAAGGTGCCAAGATCTGCCTTCAGAGAAATTACCAAATAAAGAATCATTTCAAATTCAATATATTACATGGTATATGGTTCAAAAGTATACACGATGCTATTGGAATTAGAAGCAGTATTTTTATGATGATTGGATATGATTTTATGCGAGTCAAATTATTACGGGGGTTAGAGAAAGGCTAAATTTTTGACAAATGGGTATTTTAGCACATGGAATGACGATTGTTAACTATGTTGAGGCTACAAAGTGCAAGACATATTCAGGTAATGTCAGGTCATCCAACTGAGCAGAACATAGACAGGTACTGGAGACAGCTTGGCTGGGAATAAATTACAGATTAGTTTATGCTGAGTTATTTTGGATACATTTTATACCGTTTATATAGTCTCTTCCTCAGTTATTTTATATTTAATTGTGAAGCAAAAAAAAGTTAAAGGAAGAAGCAATTACTCATTTGCTAGTAGAGAGACTTCTCATTAGCAGAATCATGCATAATAAATGGATAGTGATTACATACCAAATTTCAAAGTAACAGTAAAACCTTGCCTAACCTTTTTCTCAAAGTTCTGGATAAAAGTTTCTGAACCAAACATAGCTGAGACTGCTAGGCACTAACATATAAGAGCTCTTCTTTCATAGTTTATCCCATTAGAAAACATAGATAATAATAGTATAAAGACACCATGTACTTTCTCCTGCTCAACTTTTCCTTACTGCTGCAAAGTGGTTAGTGTTGGGACGTCCGGGACAAGGACTTCTTTGCTGATGGAGTGGTTAAATGATGTGGAGCCACTTTTCACTAGCAAAGCGGATAACTGCATGGAGCAGAATGACAAAGCCATTAGCACATGTCCATGGCCCTCTCCCTAAACAGAAACTCCCAAAGCAGGATGCTCCCAGAGACACAAGACTATTCTTCATTGCTACACCCATCAGTCTTCTGAAATCAATGATAATGAAATATAACAACAGAGAATAAAAGTCATCCGGGAATTTTAGTGTAACTAATTTGAGGTACCATTAAATTCAGCTGATACCTGAATATAAATATTTTATCCCAAAAGTTTCAAGTAAGAAGGCAGGCTCTGTGTTTATTTTACATTTTAGTTACACTTTATTAGATTCAAGCCCACTTCAACAAATGTTACATGCTAAAAGAGCTTCTATATTATATATTTAATGTTCATATTACTTTTTAATTTTCACTGACTATTCATAACTTGAACTTAAACTTTGTTCTTCATTTAAATAGAGAAAGATTTTTAAATTAGTCCCTGGCTATTTATACATAACTATCCAAAGCTGAAACTAACTTAACTCTTTACATGTTCTTCCAACTCTTTTTCAATTTTACTTATAGAAAAGAAAATAGATAGATTCTTCTTATCTCGTTCTGCATATTGACATTATAATATTTTAAATGTTTACATTAGTTCAGCTGACAATATTTTGAGGCCCATAAGCTTTTCTATTTGTTAGATTATCAATGAAGTTTGTCTGAATGATAATCAGAAATTATGAATGTTATCAGAGAAACAGTTTTATTGGTTATAGCATTTCTTCCTTTTCAGAAAGCATTGCCTAAGTATTACAACCTTTTTCACAAACCAGAGCTTTGTGATTATTTTTTATAGGCTTTCAACACCTTTAGAAATGTGCATGTTTAAATACATATACGTTGCTTGAGCTTTTGTTATTGCAGATTTAAATAACTGTAATTATTATTATTTAAAAATATTTTTATTGCTTTCTAGAGAGGAAGGGAGAGGGAGAGGGAGATAGAAACATCAATGGTGAGAGAAAATCATAATCAGTTGCCCCCTGCCCACTCCACACTGGGGATTGAGCATGCAAAAGGCCTCCTGCACACTCCACACTGGGGATTGAGCCTGCAAAAGGGACCTGTGCCCTGACCAGGAATTGAACCATGACCTCCTGATTCATAGGTCAGTGCTCAACCACCGAGTCACGCCAGCCAGGCAATAATTGTAATTATTGATTTCAGTAGTATAAAAGGTTGTTTAAAACTATTACTATTTATCTTAAAATTTTATTGAATTTTATTGGGGTGACATTTGTTAATGAAATATAGATTTCAGGTGTATGATTCTATAATACATCATCTGTATATTGTATTATATAATCACCACCCCAAATCAAGTCTTCTTCCACCCTATTTATCCCTCCGTTACCCTCTTCTACCTCTCCCACCCTCCTTTCCCTCTGGTAATTACCATATTGTCATCAATGTCCACGACAGTGTATTTTTTTGCTTAATCCCTTCACCTTTTTCACCTAGCCCCACAAGTCCCTTCCCCTCTGACAGTTATCAGTCTGTTCTCTGTTTCTATGAGTCTGTTTCTATTTTGTTTATTTATTTTGTTCATTAGATTCCCCATATAAGTGAAATAATATGGTACTTGTATTTCCTTGACTGGCTATTTCATTGAGCATAATACTCTGCAGGTCCATCCATGCTGTCACAAAAGGTAAGATACTCCTTCTTTTTTACAGCCAAGTAACATTCCATTGTGTAGATGTACAACAGCTTTTTTGTACACTCATCTTCTGATGGACACTCAGGCTGCTTCCAAATCTTGGCTATTGTACATAATGCTGCAATGAACAAAGGATATATATCCTTTCAAATTAGTGTTTCAGATTCTTTAAAAATAAATTCCCAGAAGTGGAATTGCTGAGTCATAAGGCAGTTCCATTTTTAATTTTTAAGGTAACTCCATACTGCTTTCCACAGTCTGCATTCCCACCAAGAGTGTGCATGCACGAGGGTTCCATTTTCTCCACATCCCCACCAACACTTGTTGTTTGCTGATTTATTGAGATAGCCATTCTGGCGGGTGTGAAGTGATACCTCATCGTGCTTTTAATTTACATTTCTCTGATGGTTAGTGAACAATGAGCATCTTCACATATATCTATTGGCCATCTGAATGTCCTCTTCTGAGAAATGTCTATTGAGGTCCTTTGTCCATTTTTAGTTGGATTGTTTTTGGTTTGTTTTTTTTTTGGGAGGGGGTGTTGAGTTTTATAACTTATTTATAAATTTTGGATATTAACCCCATCAGGTGTACCATTGGCAAAATGATTATGTTTTATTTCATGTTTATCATCCTTATGCAGCACAGACATTTTTCCTATATTATACACATTTATCTCTTTATATAACTTTTCCTAATTATGTGCTAATGAATAATGAATACGATTACCTTGTGATGTTTAACTGAATTTTTAAGAATCAAATATGTGTTTTAAAAGTTCCCTTTGTTTCACACTATCAATGTGTTTCTGTCTGTTGCTATCACTAGAAATTGTACTAATGTACTTTACTCATCTGTGTGTGGTTCAAAATAATTTCCCCCTGGCAGAAAGATATAATTTGTTTGAAATTTGATAATATGTTTGTCAAATAGAGGTGGCAATCTCTGTGTGTCTATTATGAATATGTTAATCTTATATGATGAAAATGGTCCAGAACCATTCTTTTGAAAAACAAAAATAACCTTATCATTGAAAGCACAGACTCTAGAACTAGACTCCCTGGATTTGCCTCTTGGCTCTGCCACTTGTTAGTTGTGTGACCTCAGACAAGTTACTAACCCTCTCTGTTCTTCCATATATTTATGTGTAAAACAGTGTTATGTTGTGAGAATTAAAGAATATGTGTTTATGCATGTGGTGTGTTTATGTGTATTTATAAATAGTGGTATCTAGAATATCTAGTTTCTTAAGCCATAGTTTCCATTGTTATTATTATTCATAACTAGTGGCCCAGTACACGACATTTGTGCACGGCAGGGGGGTGTCCCTCAGCCCGGCCTGCACCCTCTCCAATCTGGGACCCCTCGGGGGATGTCTGACTGCCGGTTTAGGCCTGATCCCACAGGGTTCGGGCAGTCAGACATCCCTCTCGCAATCTGGGACCGCTGGCTCCTAACCACTCACCTGCCTGCCTGCCTGATTGCCCCTAACCCTTCTGCCTGCAGGCCTGCTTGCCCACAACTGCTCCCCTCGCCAGCCTAATCACCCCAAACAGCCCTCCCCTGCTGGCCTCATGGCCCCCACTGCCCTCCCCAGCTGGCCTCATGACCCCCAATGGCCCTCCCTGGCCGACCTCATCACCCCGAACAGGCCTCCCTGGCTGGCCTCATGGCCTCCAACTGCCCTCCCCTGCCAGCCTGGTTGCCCCACACAGCCTGGTGTTCAGTTGTTTGGTCATCCCTCACTAACCCCCCTGCTGTCCTGGTCACCCCACGCAGCCTGGTGTTCAGTCGTTTGGTCGTCCCTCAGACATCCCTCTCGCAATCTGGGACCGCTGGCTCCTAACCACTCACCTGCCTGCCTGCCTGATTGCCCCTAACCCTTCTGCCTGCAGGCCTGCTTGCCCACAACTGCTCCCCTCGCCAGCCTAATCACCCCAAACAGCCCTCCCCTGCTGGCCTCATGGCCCCCACTGCCCTCCCCAGCTGGCCTCATGACCCCCAATGGCCCTCCCTGGCCGACCTCATCACCCCGAACAGGCCTCCCTGGCTGGCCTCATGGCCTCCAACTGCCCTCCCCTGCCAGCCTGGTTGCCCCACACAGCCTGGTGTTCAGTTGTTTGGTCATCCCTCACTAACCCCCCTGCTGTCCTGGTCACCCCACGCAGCCTGGTGTTCAGTCGTTTGGTCGTCCCTCACTAACCCCCCTGCCAGCCTGGTTGCACACTCAGCCTGTTCGGTTGTCCGTTTGGTTGTTTCGGATGTGATGGTTGCTTAGGCTTTTATTATATAGATTGTCCATCTTTCTTGTATTATTCCAAACCCAAGATCAATCAGAAGCACCACAAATTCCCACAGAGAGCCCACATCAAAGCTTTAGGGAGAAATCTCTGAAAATTTAGAATTTTGACAGGATTATTAATTTTTTGTTCTATCTAGATGTAGATAAATGATCATTGATAAAAATGAAAAAAAAAATCTTTGGGGCTTTGATTCCAGGAGTACTAAATAAGAGAACAGTGTATTAACAGGCTTTTTATCCATGGCAATGTGAGAGCAAATCTTAAACCTCAAAGATATGTGTTACATCTTCTGAGACTTACATAAAGAGTATAAGGCATAGTATATATTTTATTAATGACTAATACATTGCATTTCCTTTTGTTCAATAAGAATCACCAAATTAAAACATTTTCAGCTATAGTGTTGTTTTACATTTCCAAAGAATACTGTCATTTTTTTTTACAGGTTTTGACATTTCTTACATCAACATATTAATCATTATACTAGTTATGCATGTTCTTTGGATTATTCTATATAGTCCAACTGTGTATGATTACAAAGATGTATAAAATAATTATTAATATTTTTCATGGCTTATGAAAACATTATGCTAGATGCAAAATTCAGAAAAATGAGACAGAATGTAAAACTCAGATCATGATCTATTATAGGATAGAAATAAATCAAAATGTTTTTTATTAATGCAGGCCATAGACCTGACTGCCTTCCATTTACCTGCATTTCCCTTTTGGGGAAAATTCGGCCTCAACTCCCACCCATGTTTACAATATTGCCCTACAAATTTCCAAAATGGTTCTCATTATCCTGTCATTTCTAATATATCTTTCTGGTCAGCTCTGCCCTCTTTTCCACAGCCATATTTAAATGTTTCTCTACTCTTCTCAAAACACTGAATCACTCATTCAGGCTCAGTGGATGACCTTACAATCTACTTCACTAGAAAATGAAAAACTAACGAACAATCCTAACCTTGATTTCCCAACACCAAACCCTAACAGAATAATTTCTTCCTCTTTCCTTTTATTACACTAGTTCCTCTCACATTCAAATTTCTTATAGAAACACTATTTATTTGGTTATTATAATTCTTTTTCCTGGAACATAGACATGTCTTCCAGAGTAAATTCATTGGCCCTCAAGCCTGTTTGAAAATTCAGCAAAATAAAATTTCAATACCACCAAAAAAATTGACACCCTTAAACTCCTATTTGATCCCACTATCCCACACTTAGCTTTTGTTGCATAATAAACAATTCTGAAAGTACTTAGTGGCCTAAAGGAGTAAACATTTATTATTTTCACAATTTTCTTCATTGGCTGGGTAGTTCTTTTTGTCTCTGCTGGCTTCTCTATGGCTGGATGGTCTAGGGCAGCAGTTCTCAACCTGTGGGTCGCGACCCCTTTGGGGATCAAACGACCCTTTCACAGGGGTCGCCTAAGACCATCGGAAAACACATATATAATTACATATTGGTTTTGCGATTAATCACTATGCTTTAATTATGTTCAATTTGTAACAATGAAATTGGGTGTCACCACAACATGAGGATCTGTATTAAAGGGTCATGGCATTAGGAAGGTTGAGAACCACTGGTCTAGGGAGACCTCACCCAAATGTCTGACAATTTGCAGCTTTATGGTCTGATGGCTCACATATGTTCTCTCATTTTCCAGTAGCTTTGCAGGATTCTTATAAACTATTCATAGCACTATCTTGGGAGCTTGATTTCTGCCCTCTCCAAGAGATATTTGATAAGAGGTATGTACCATTTTCATGGTTATATCAGAGATTCATGATATGATACTCGTATTTGCACAAGTAAAATTTAAAACACTCATGCAGGATTTCCACCAGATAGCACTCTCGCGAAAGCCATATGACAACCCAAAAGTCAAATTTCATAGAAATTCTAGACAAAGGGTGAAAAATTGAACCAATATTGAGCCACAGAACAGCTATTACTGAACACTGCAAGACCTCGAAATATTTCTGGCTAATTAACATTTTTAAATTTTAAGATAATTTTTTGAGGTAGAAAAATTAATGCCAGATATAGAATGCCTTAAGAAATACTTTGCTTTAATTTCTGAAACAAATAAAAGAACTATTACTATCTTAGAAATAGCATACCCATTTGCAGACATAATAACTAAATCATGCAGTCTTATCACAAGCATAATTTAGAAACTTCAGCTAATGCTTTCGAAGATATAGGCCAATTAACTTTTCTCAAATATGTTGGCTAAAGTTTAGCAATCCAGAGAGAATAGCTTATTACATTTAAAAAATTAGCATAAAAATCTATAAGCCTCAGGTATACAGAGAAATATAATAAAAGTATAATATTTCTATTATAATAGAAAGTAATACCAAGGGACAAAAACAGAATTGCTAAATATGTATCAGTTCTCTCCCAATGCATTTTATTAATTGTTTCAATTACAGTTGACATACAATATTACATTAGTTTTAGGTGTACAACATAGTGACTAGACATTAATATAACTCACAAAGTAATCACTTCAATAAGTCTAGTACCCATCTGACACCATTCATAGTTATTATAATATTAATTATACTAGAGGCCCGTTGCACAAAGAGATTCGTGCAATAGGCCTTCCCTTTCCCTGGCTGCCGGTGCCGGCACCGGTTTTCCTCCGGCACCCGGGACCCAGGCCTTCGCTCCGGACAGAGCCTTCAGTCTCCACTCCGCCACTTCGCCCCTATGTATGCAAATTAACCGCCATCTTTGTTGGGTTAATTTGCATACTCTCCTGATTGGCTGGTGAGCGTAGCGGATGGATGGTTAATTTACATGTTTGTCTATTATTAGGTAAGATTCCTTATATTCCATCCCTGTTACTCTTTTTTATAACTAACAATTTGTATATATTAACATCTTCTCCCTTTTTACCTAGTCTTCCAACAACCTCCCAATCTGGCAACCATCAAAATATGTTTTGAATCTATGATTTCATTTCTGGGTGATTTATTTTGTATTTGAGATTCCAGACTTAAATGAAATCCTATGTATTTGTCTTTCTCTGTCTGATTTATTTCACTTAGTATAATACCCTCTAGGTCCTGTTATAGATGGCAATATTTCATTCTTTTTAAAGACTGAATAATATTACACAGTATTTCTCTTATGACTTCTTCCTGGAGACTCAGATCTCTATTGAGTCATTCTCTTTGGTGACCCTGTCTCTTAGTTAATGCATTCTTGTGATTTGAATCTACCCTTACTTCTCACTTTCTAAACCTCTCATTTCCACTTAGCTCAATGTTAAACCAAAAAAATAGATATGTAATCATACTTAGAGCAATGATGGAATTGTCAAATAGACATTCAACATTTTTCAGCAGAAAAGATGCCTAAAAGTTTGAGCTGCTCAAGATTTCAGAGTTAAGACGAAATTAAGACTTATAGACTAGTGTTCTCTCCATTCAATCACACATAATCTTTGCTAAAGTCCTAATAAGACTGTTAAAATGTGCTTGCCTTCTGGTCCTTTGATCTATTTTACAAGAGTCCTCAGGAGTCTAGCACATTTTCAGTAAAACGTGTCTGTCATTCATATTGCACTTCATCAGGTTTTGCTTACTTCAACCACACACAATATCAGTTGCAGCCATGTGAAGTCTATAAAACTATCCTCAGATAATAATTTAAAATACATAAAATAGTATAGATTTAGCTACCAACAAAATTATATTGAAATGCAGTTATAAAAACATAAAAATGTGATATGGTAACATTATTTAAAATATTGGCAAAATGTGAAGACTATTAGCTTAAATTAGAAGATTTTACTATGGCCCTAACCGGTTTGGCTCGGTGGGTAGAGTGTCAGCCTGTGGACTGAAAGATCCCAGGTTCGATTCTGGCCAAGGGCATGTACCTTGGTTGCAGGCACATCCCCAGTAGGGGGTGTGCAGGAGGCAGCTGATCGATGTTCCTCTCTCATTGATGTTTCTAACTCTCTATCCCTCTCCCTTCTGCTCTGTGAAAAATCAATAAAATATATTTTTTAAAAAAGAAGATTTTACTATGACTTAACTCCTTCCACATACTCACCAAACAACAACTGAAGTTAAGGAGCACTAAAGAAAACGTGATTGTACTTCAAGTTTAATGACTGAATAATGACTAGACACAGAATTGCTCATTGTTGGCAGCTGTGTCACATGAGCCTCTATGACAGTGGTTCTCAACCTTGGCTGCACATTAGAATCACCTGGGAATCTTTTTAAAATCCTCATTTCTGTTTCTTTATTACTAATGTTGTGGCCCCACCCCATAACAAAGAAACAGAATTTCCGGAGGATGAGGCCCAGAATTCAGGATTTTAAAAAGATTGCCAGGTGATTCTAAGTGCAGCCAAGGTTGAGAACCACTGCTCTATGACTTCTTCCTGGAGACTCAGATCAGATTTATAGTATTTCTCAATTCTGATCTAATTCTAGATGCAACATGCAGAGTAATAGAATTTGGAAATATCCACAAGAGGAGGGGCTGCACATTAAGAAGATACTTTTTAGATAGAAGATTAACGAAACTATGAAGCTGGATGCTTTTAATAAGCCAAAGGATCATGCAGGCTTCCAAGAATGGGTAGTACAGTGGGGCCTTGACTTACAAGTTTAATTCGTTCTGAGACCGAGCTCGTTAAGGAGCTCATTAAGGAGCTCGTTAACTCAAATTACTCTGTCAACTCAATGCAAAAAATCGGCGGAGAGACAGCTGGTATCTCAAAAAACTCGTTAGTCAGGACACTCATAAGTCAAGGCCCCACTGTACTTTGAATAACACCAAAGTGCCATTGTTATGCTATATTATGAATTAAATTGAGGCAGTAGGAAATTAAAAGATGATTTAGAATCAAAACTACATATAAAAATGCCAAAGAACATGATAACACACATTTTATGTTTTGAATTTAGTTGGTCCATTATAAATATGTTCCTGCTACTTACTTGTATGTATCATTTCTTCACCTAATTCCTCTGCTCAGTTAATAATTGATCCTCTCTTTTTTTTCAAATAATGGCAGAACAATGCTGCCTATCACACTTCTTGCCACTTTTCAACAAATTACAATCACATCAGCATAGGTATCCCACTACCACAACTTACACTCTTTGCCCTGATCTGATTCAGGAACCTATTGCCTCCCACCCACATTAATTAAATTGTCTTTTGATTTATTGCCCTACTCTAATTAGACATTCAAGTAATTAGAATTAATTCTAATTTCTCCTCATTTCAACCTAGCCAACATGGTGCTTACAAATCGTCTTAAAATAAAAATAAGGTTATGTTATTTACTATACCCAAACAAAAGCTAAAACCTTCCTTCTACCTCAAGTCAAATTATCCTATATAATAAAAGGCCTCAGGAGTTCAACCAGGAGACTGGGAGTTTGATTGCTCACTATGACATGTGCTGGCCACCAGGGGGCGGCGTGGAACATGGCAGGCGACCAATGGCAGCAGTGGGGGGCTGAGAGAGTGAGGGAAGGAGGAGGCAGGGAGGCTGGGAGGCGGGGAACCTGATCGGCCCTGATTGCTGGCCAGGCCCAGGGACCCTACCTGTGCATGAATTTTGTGCACCGGGCCTCTGGTTCCATTATATGACCCTACTCTATATCCCTAATCCCTTGAAGCACCATGTAATCTCTTTACTGATGTTCTCTCTACTTTGATAATGTTCTATGTTTTCTTCAGTTAAAATCTTTCAGTAGATTGACTTCACTGGTTCAAAACAGTACACCTATAATCACTTGAAAAAAATGATCAGCTGATCCAAAATCCAACTGTCTGAGTATTTTTACATATATGTAAAAGTCAAAAATATATTTAAGTTTAATTAAATTTCAATTATTTAAGTAAATGCAAATTTTACTTAAATCATTCTAATGATCCATTTGACAAATGACTAATGTTTTTAAAGTCTACCTTTTAAATGACAGGTTTTAAATAATTCATTAGAAGTCATTCAATAACAAGTAAATTTTAACTAATTAATTTTTTTACTATAATATCATATAAATTGCACATACTTAGTGTTATTAAAAGTAAATACAAAGAGAAAAAAGTAACTCTCATCCAAGTACACTATAATCATCTCATTCTCAAAGTAGCCAAATAATTTGATAAATATTAAAAACATTTAACTTATTTTCAAGTCAGTTTGTACAAAAGGCCCTAAAGATTACCGAACAGGTATTTATGCATTAAAATGTGATTAAATATAGGTGAAATGTAATCAGCTGTCCTGGTCAGACATATCGTCAGGATAAAAAATGGTTGAGGACACTGGTGTCAGGTGACCATTTTCTGTCAGCTGGCTTTGGGTGATTGTACTACAAATAATTTATGACCTATGACACCTTTGTTTTCTCTGAATATATAAATCTTACTTCAACTTCTTGGTCAGCTTCATCTCCTCTATACAGTGGTCCTTGATTTCGTGAGGCTGAAGTAACAAGTTTTTCCTTCCTCTGTAGTCAATTTCACTTTAGATATGTAAGGTTGTCAGATAAAATCACATTGAATCAGTGAGATATCATCTAGTATATGAATAGGTGACTGTCTCCCAGTTTGTGAACTAAAATATTTTAATCTTTTATTCAGTATCTAATTTGAATGGAGCTATGAGACAATTACAAATCATACACCACATTGTTAGGAAAAGGAAGAGGATGATGACACTCTGAATTTCATTTTGATGATGTCCCTTGGATCCTTGATTTCAATCTTATTATATACTTGTTACATACAATCTACACTAATAAAAGAGAAACATGGTAATTGGCGTATGACCGCTACCCTTCCCATTGGCTAATCAGCATATCCTTATGCAAATTAACTGTCAGCCAAGATGGCGGCCGGCAGCCAGGCAGCTGGAAGCGAACATGAGGCTTCCTTGCTTCAGTGACTGCAGACTCCAACGTTCCCCGCCTCACTTGCCAGCCTCTGAGTTGCAACTCTAAGCAACTATGTACTATGTTGCAAATAAGAAGCTAAACAAAACCCTAGAAACCAGCTTTCAGCCTGCCGGGATCTCAGAGCTGAAGTTATACATTGTTTCGATTATAGAATGGCAAACAAACCAGATACGAAGCCTCAGAGCTAGAGCCAGAGCTAAAGCTGGCCCAGAATAAAATAAAAAAAGAGAAAAAAAAGGAGCGGTTGGGAGCTTCAGTCAACAACCGCCAGCCTGAAAGCAGCCCTCAGCCCCTCACCCAGACTGGCCAGGCACCCCAGTGGGGACCCCCACCCTGAAGGGGGTGTGACCAGCGGCAAACAGCAATCATCCCCTCATCCAGGCTGGCCAGGCACCCCAGTGGGGACCCCCACCCTGAAGGGGGTGTGACCAGCGGCAAACAGCAATCATCCCCTCATCCAGGCTGGCCAGGCACCCCAGTGGGGACCCCCACCCTGAAGGGGGTGTGACCAGCGGCAAACAGCAATCATCCCCTCATCCAGGCTGGCCAGGCACCCCAGTGGGGACCCCCACCCTGAAGGGTGTGTGACCAGCTGCAAACAGCCATCATCCCCTCATCCAGGCTGGCCAGGCACCCCAGTGGGGACCCCCACCCTGAAGGGTGTGTGACCAGCTGCAAACAGCCATCATCCCCTCATCCAGGCTGGCCAGGCACCCCAGTGGGGACCCCCACCCTGAAGGGTGTGTGACCAGCTGCAAACAGCCATCATCCCCTCATCCAGGCTGGCCAGGCACCCCAGTGGGGACCCCCACCCTGAAGGGTGTGTGACCAGCTGCAAACAGCCATCATCCCCTCATCCAGGCCCTGCCCTGAGTGTGACAGGGTGTGGCGCCCCAACCCTCCCCCCCCCACGGGCCCTGCTCTGTGTGTGATGGCTAGAGCCATAACCTCCCCATCGGCCCTGCCCTGAGTGTGACAGTGGTGGCGCCCCAACCCCCTGATCCGCCCTGCTCTGTGTGTGACAGGGGGCGGTGCCCTAACTCTACTACCGGCCCTACTCTGTGCATGACAGGGGGGAGCTCCCCAACCCCCTGATGGGCCCTGCTCTGTGCGTGACAGGGGGGGACCCCAACCCC
>NW_005362227.1:130835-140276 GCF_000412655.1 Myotis brandtii | reverse complement strand
TGCACCGGGCCTCTAGTCTATATATATAAAAGGCTAAGTGACTGACCTTACGTCCTTCTGACTGGCCGACCAACCAACTGGCCAGTACATATGATGCACAATGGCAATTTAAAAATAAATATTGACTTGCACAAGCATGATACTTATAAAGCTCTCAGAATAGATATTATTGAAAACCCCAGTGAAATGATTTGTAATGGATCTATTATTGAAGCTACCTTTGGAAACAGTATATCTATAGATAATATTAAAAATATATCTAAACATGCGATTCTTTGTCCTAAAAATGAGCACATTCATAAATTAAATGAAGAAATTTTGGATACACTTGAAGGAGATTTTCACACCTATTTGAGTGATGATTCCATCAATTCAATGGATGATGCCAAAAGGAAAATTTTCCCATTGAATTTCTTAATAGTATTACTCCTTTGGGAATGCCATGTCCTAAGTTAAAATTGAAAGTAGGTGCAATCATCATGCTACTGAGAAATCTTAATAGTAAATGGGGTCTTTATAATGGTTGGTACTGGGTTTATTATCAAAAGATTGCGACCTAACATAATCGAAGCTGAAGTACTAACAGGATCTGCGGAAGGAGAGGTTGTTCTGATTCCAAGAATTGATTTGTCCCCATCTGACACTGGCCTCCCACTTAAATTAATTCGAAGGCAGTTTCCCGTGATGCCAGCATTTGTGATGACTATTAATAAATCAGAAGGACAAACTTTAGATAGAGTAGGAATATTCCTACCTGAACCCATTTTCAGACATGATCAGTTATATGTTGCCTTCTCTCGAGTTCAAAGAGCAAGTGTTGTTAAAGTTGTAAATACTTCATCACAAGGGAAATTAATCAAGCACTCTGAAAGCGTTTTTACTCTTAATGTGGTATACAGGGAGCTATTAGAATAAGTTTAATCAATTTATCAGTCATTGTTTTTATCAATGTTGTTTTTTATCATGTTTTTGTTGTTTTTACATCATGTCTTTGTTGTTGTTATATCATATTGTTATTGTTTATTAATCAATTTATATATTATTTTCATATACATTTTGCTCATTTTCTTTCATCTATGACACTTATATTATGAGAAAGGGCAAATAGTGATATTAAAATATTTCTTCTAATTAATTTCCTTTCAATGTACATGAATCCGTGTACCAGGCCACTAGTACAAAATATAACTGCAGGGCAAAGACTGCAACAGCACTTAGATCATTGCCATAGGTCAGTTTACTCATTTGCCATTCACTAAACACCCAACCATATCATTTTAGGCAATCCCCTCTGCTGGTAATTCTTTTACCAAAAGGTTATTGATTTGTCTCAAAATAAATTTAACATAAATTACTAGATTTCATCTATAAAGAATATTGTCAACTTGTCTTAAAGCCAAAAGGAGACATATGTATTACTATTTGTAATACTTTAAACAATAAAATAAAATAAAATAAAATAAAATAAAATAAAATAAAATACCTTTAGAAATATCTCTCCTCACGTGTATGAAAGCGTTAGAAACACCTAGTTCTAAGATTTGAAACTTAAGCTACTATAGTGTTTTATTTAAAGGCTAAAGACCAGCACTTCTTAATTAGTAATTTTTCAATATATTGACTCTTCCAGCTATTTGAAGGATGAGCTGTGTTCTATTTGAAAGCCCACCCAAAAGCCTGTTCTTTCTATTTGCTTAGTGACTTGGATCTGTGAACTTTCTTAAAGTGTTACAATAGGTATAATTCTAAGACTTTCAATATTCCACTGACCTTTTAATAAAGATTAATATTCAGTAAATAATTTTCTTTATCTAAAAATTACCAAAAAGGGGGAAGATTTTTCTATTGCTAAATGCAATTGAAACAAAGACAGATGAGGAAAGAACATTGGCCAACAGACTGATCAATTTTAATTTCATCACAACTGGAGCAACCACTAAACTTTTTGGATCTCTCTTTAAAATGAGGATGTCATTTCAGATAACCTTTAAATTTCTTGTCAAATTTAGCATTTTACCAAGACCTTCAGGAGACAGAAGTTATAACTGTGACTATATCTGACAGAATTAATGAGATTCAAATAAAATAAATAATTTTATTTAAGCCTTTTAAAAATTTTTTCTACCCTTTCTTCATTAAGTGTCTCTGTCATTGGCATCAGTGGCCCAAATTAAAACATCTCTAATATGTTAGTAGCTTTTTGTGTAAATTTTGAACATCATTACTTTTTGACCAAATAATTTTAGATGCTTTTCATTGCTGTTCACAGCATCCCAAAATTTTAAATATATGCATACTTACATATATACACACATATGTATACATATATATATATATATATATATATATACTTACTAGAGGCCCAATGAAATTCGTGCAAGAGTAGGCCCTCCTTTCCCCTGCTGCCGGCTTCCCTCTGGCACCCGGGACCCCAGCTTGCTTCCCTCCAGCTGCCCACAGGCACCTGGGACCAGGCTGGCTTCCCTCTGGCCACAGGCAGGCACCCAGGACCCGAACTTCCCTTGCAGCCCCGGCTTTGTCTGGAAGGATGTCCGGTCTAATTAGCATATTATACTTTTATTATTATAGACTAGAAATCCGTGCACATTAAAAGGGAATTAGAGGAAATATTTTCTATTTGCCCTTTCTCTATAATAGAAGTATCCGGCCATCCCCACCCCCATTGGGCGACACCAAGACCAGGCTGGCCCCACCCCTGTCAAGCCCCGCCAGGCAGGGGACGCAGCCTCACATCCCGGTGCTGGGGCGGGGTGCACGGCCTCAGGTCCCCCAGTCCTGGCACACGCCACACAACCTCACCCAGACCCGCCATGCCACAAGACCCCAGCCCGCTGCGCCACGGGACCCATCAATGCACCTCCTGGTGACTGGTTGTTTGGTCGTTACAGATGAAAATAAAGTCATGCATTTAAGCATGCACATTCATTTTCAATGCCTGATTTGTCTACGTTCTCTAATTGCAAAATAAATAAGATCTTCAGCCAGATAGCATCATAATGCCAAGTTCTTTATATAATGACACATACCATTCTCTCCACTCAGTATGCTCCTTTTGAATTGATTAAGTGTCTGTGACTCATATGAAAGGCACTGCTGCTTGCTCTTAATAGAGGAAGCATTAGCTCATTACCTAACACAGTGGTCGGCAAACTCATTAGTCAACAGAGCCAAATATCAACAGTACAATGATTGAAATTTCTTTTGAGAGCCAAATTTTTTAAACTTAAGCTATATATGTAGGTACATTGTTATTAGCTTAATTAGGGTACTCCTATAGCTTAGGAAGAGCCACACTCAAGGGGCCAAAGAGCCGCATGTGGCTCGTGAGCTGCAGTTTGCTGATCACGGACCTAATGCCATAAAGTGGTTTAAATGGCATATACTGACTTGAAGAACAGAAGGAAGAATAACAAAACAAAACAAAACAAAAAAACACAGAAAACAGTGTTCACCGCTGTGGATGGCAGAATCCTCTCCCTTTTCCTTTGTTTTTTTCTGCATTTCCCATGAACCTATTTGTGCTCCGCCTCAAAATGAACACAGAAGACAAAATCAGATGCTGTAATCTGCATTTTATAGTGCCATTTGAGTACAAAGAGGTGTTTTTCAATCTTTACTTTTTTTTTAATCAATGCAGCTCAAACTTACTCCCAACATTCCAGGAGCCAGGCCAACATGGCTGTGCAGACACGCCTTTGCTAGGTGCTGTGAGGCCTCAGGGCTGGGGCAGGGAACACTCCAGGAGTTGCTGGAAACGAATCAGCTCTCCTCTCTACATAGCAGGAGTCTTTTCATTATAAAATCAAAGCAGCAGCTGTTTTCCTTTACCCCCATCCCCAGCCCTCCTCTCCCAGGGTGTAGGAAGGAGCTGGGAGAATATTTACTCTCAACTCTTTGAAGTCTCTTATTTAACTGAGCCCAGTGTCAGCTGCTTCTCTGAGCACAATGCCAGCTGGCTCAGGGCTAGCCGCACCTGGAAGGCAAGCGGCAGAGCTGACCAGGGGCTTTGACAAAGCCCGAGCGCGCAGGTCACAGCAACCTCGGCAGGCATGCTGCTCCTGAAGACTCTAGGCCCCTCCCAGCTCCACACACCAGCTCCCTGCACTCCCCCTTTCACCCACAGGCACCACCGGCGTGGTGTACCCCAAGGCTTAGTGTGCAGATGCCAGGGTTGCAGGTTTAAGACACTCTGCCTCCTCCTGGCACTTTGAGCCACAAGCGCCGGCAGGGACCTTTCCACTCGGTCTTGGTCTTTGGTCACTACTGAGGTTTTCTGGACTCTCTAGGCCAGGGACAGCCAGGACCTTTGCCTCTAACCAATGCCGTGCCTGCAGCCTGCCTGGGGTACCCCCAGCCCTGGGAAAGAGTGGGAGTGTGGCTGGCCTCGGTGAGGGGCCATGGGGGAGTAGGGGGGTTGACTAGCCCCCACCCTCAATTGGGGTGGGAGAGGTTGATCAGGGGTGGGGTTGGGGAGGAGCTAGGCAGGGCAGCCATCTTGTGATGGTGTTATGGTGTGAGTGTCAATTTGCATATTACCTCTTTATTATATAGGATACTACATATTTATATACATATTTGTTTTGGAATTTTTATATAAAGTGAAAATTTTTCTTAATTGATCCCCTCTTTTTCATTGAACAGTCATTGAACGTTGGCATCTGTAATTTGGTAATAACTGCAGGTCCCAGTTAGGTACATTGCCTCCCAGTAGAGATTCTTGGCAAAACCACCAGCAATACACTTTTACTCAGATCTCAACTAAAATAACAACAGTCAGCATTTAATGAATTGATATTACATTCTATGTCTTTCCAGACATCACTTGATGTTTCCTTGTTTGCTGGTGCATTTAGAGATTTCCCTTGTTGATAATGTTTTTTGTGTTGCTACCAAATCTAATTTGGCTTTTTGCAGAGCCTTTGAATTTTTTATAATAAAGGCATTTACAGATGCCAGTAGATAAATTAGCACCACAAATGCAGCTAAATTGCATAATCACACCAATTGATTTTGTGTTAACCTTCAAGATGTATAGATACCTGGTGGCATCTCTGTCAAAGGAAGGCAATGAAAGCCAAAGCCCTTCCATTTTCAGAAAACGGGGAAAAGCGTATCAAGGGACCTTACAAAAACACAATGCTCCAAATGAAATTTCTACCTGTTTAGAGACGCTTACAGAGTGATAGCACTTTAACATGGCATTTAAACACATATGAAGGCTCACACACACACACACAAACATTCTTAAGGGAATTCCTAAACACATAAGAAAATACTAGAAATAGCTGCCATAATTGACCATGACTTCTTTGTCTTTTCATTATCAAGGTGAAAATTAATTTATATTATAGTTACTTAAACTTTAGGTTTTTTCTCTCTCCCAAAATGGCTGTGCTTCTCAGTATAAATAGAATATCAGAAGATCAATGTGACTTTTGTAGAATCTCCTCAAGTTAAGTCAAAATATACAGTGACTTAATGTTGACTTAGTGACTATATGTTGATTCCAAATACTTGGGCAACTCTGTGAGTGTAGCTGTGGAATAGTCTGGCTGGCCATTGGAAATTATTATATTTGAAATATCTTGAGAATAAAGAAAATCAAATTCATGGTCTCTGTTATACAGATGAAATAATGTTTTTAGTACATCTCACACTAGCTTGCATTTGGGACTACCTGTATCAAATAATCCTAAAGTGCATTTGCACATAGTTTCTAGAGTTCTTTTAAGTCATAGAATCACTTTCCCTCAGACTACAATAAAACTATTTATAAAATTAAAGTGTTGCCCTAACCGGTTTGGCTCAGTGGATAGAGCGTCAGCCTGCAGACTGAAAGGTCCCATGTTCGATTCCGGTCAAGGACATGTACCTTGGTTGGGGGCACATCCCCAGTTTGGGGTGTGCAGGAGGCAGCTGATCAATGGTTTCTCTCCATCGATGTTTCTAACTCTCTATACCTCTCTCTTCCCTCTCTGTAAAAAAAAAATCAATAAAATATATTTTTTAAAAAAATTAAAGTGTTATTTTTCAGAAATAACACAGTAAGATGATGTAGATGGAAATAAACTAAAAAATAAGCTCTATACCTAACATTTAAATATACAATTTTGTCATCAAATCCTCTTAAAGTTAATTTACTTCCTTACTAGTCTAGGGACAGCATATACAGGGGAAGGATCAAAAGCTTAGGAGTCATGTTGACTTAGGTTTGATTTCTGGCTTTTCTTCCTACCTTACCTTTCAGATTTACAATTTTCTCATCTATAAGAATGTGATAAGAGGATGGGGTGGGGTGGGAACCTGGTGGAGGGGAGATATGGTGGAAAAAAGAGGAACATCTGTAATAATCTGAACAATAAAAGATTTATTAATTTAAAAAAATAAAATAAAAAAAAAATAAAAAATAAATTAAAAAAAAAGAATGTGATAAGAATACTTTATATGATTTTGTGAGAATTACAGCCATAAGTGATTTAGCATTGTTTGGGAAAATTAACACATACAAGTGCCATTTTTCTATTACTCTATTCTTAATCACACAAAGCATGAGTATAGTATGTAGTTCACTCAGTGCTTTGCTCCTTAGATCCCCTTCAGGACTGAAGGATTTATTCTCCCAGATACCAGAGGTGCTCATGGTTGACAATCCTCAACTTTTAGCCTTTGCTAAAGCAAGCCACCTCACCCAAGGTCAAGCTCCCTTCCCAACGGCAGCCTATGTTCAGTGATTGGTTGATGAAAAGTTTATAAAGACTTAGCCACCTTACTCTAAATCCAACAACTTTGAAGGGCTTTTTCAGCTTCATTCCACACATGGAGTTGCCTGAGTATTCATTTTAACTATTGTAACATTTTCACATTTAGTCTCATCTTGCCCATTTCCCATAGCTACTTTCTTCCTTCTCCCTACATATGCTCATCCCATGAGTATCCTCCCCCAAAACTCCTGCCGTTAATTTACATATGAGTTGGCTGTCCAGAGAATGTGAAACCTACATCTTCTTGCAGAGTACTTTTACATTTTATATTATAACTAGAGGCCCAGTGCATGAAATCTGTGCACGGAGGTGAGGGGGAGGATACCCTCAGCCCAGCCTGCACCCTCTCCAATATGGGACCTCTCGGGGGATGTCCGACTGACAGTTTAGGCCTGATCCTGGGCCTAAACCAGCAGTTAGACATCCCTCTCACAATCCTGGCCCACTGGCTCCTAATTGCTCACCTGCCTGCTGCCTGGTTGCCCTTAACTGCCCCTGCTGCTGACCTGGTCTCCCCCAACTGCTCCCCCTGCTGGCCTGGTCACCAACTGCCCCCCCCCTTCTAGCCTGGATGCCCCTCACAGCCCCCCTGCCGGCCTGGGCACCCCATGCAGCCTGCTGTTCAGTCGTTTGGTCGTCCCTCACTAACCCCCCTGCTGGCCTGGTCCCCCCACGCAGCCTGCTGTTCAGTCGTTTGGTCGTCCCTCACTAACCCCCCTGCTGGCCTGGTCCCCCCACGCAGCCTGCTGTTCAGTCGTTTGGTCGTCCCTCACTAACCCCCCTGCTGGCCTGGTCCCCCCACGCAGCCTGCTGTTCAGTCGTTTGGTCGTCCCTCACTAACCCCCCTGCTGGCCTGGTCCCCCCACGCAGCCTGCTTGTTCAGTTGTTTGGTTGTCCCTCACTGACCCCCGAGCCAGCCTGGTCGTAGGCAGCCATCTTGTGAAGACATGGGGGTTAATTTGCATATTACCTCTTTATTATATAGGATTCTTCTGGTTAGAGTTTTCATGATTGTTTTTTATAACTGCCCTTTTAACCGTGTTATATTATTATATTTAAAAAGTGTCCCTTTGTAGCAGCATATAATTAATTTTTGTTTTTATCCTGTCTGACAATCTTTGTTTATTCATTAATTATTCAGCCCATTGATATTTAAGGTGATTACTGACATATTTGGTTTGACAACTGTCTTTTAAGTATTTGTTTTTTTATTTGGTTCTGCCAGTATTGTTTTGGGGGGTTAAGTATTTATTTAATTTTCCACTCTGTACTTGTCAATTAAATATTGTTTTCTTATTTTATATTGCTGATTCTCTCTCTCTTTTTTTTTAATCCTCACCAGAGGAAAGTTATTGATTTTGGAGAGGGAAAGAGAGAAAAAGAGAGAGCTTGAGAGAGAGAGAAACATCCATTGGCTACCTCTGGTATGCACCCTGACCTGGGTAGAACCTATAACCTATGTATGTACCCTGACCAGGAATATAACCCTTAACCTTTCAATGTACAGGATAAAGCTCCAACCAACTGAACTACACCAACCAAAGCCAATCCTGATTCTTAATCAATGTAAATTAGTCTTTTACCAAATCCTGTACAATGCAAGGGAATTAAAATACTTTAAGTCCAGTATTTTGTAATCATATATATTTTAGTTCTTGCTTTTGTGCAGATCTTAAAACCTCAAAAGTCATTATTCTTGTTTTATGGAGTCACTATTCATTTGTATGTTCTCTTTGTTATTCTTTCCTGCCTGCATTTACATGATCCCACCTGGAATAACATTTTATCTGCTGAAGAACTCCATATTAGATGTTTTCTCTTAATTTCATCTCAGTTTTTTATTAAGTCCTCTTTTAGCTTTTTGTTTTTTAAAGTTATTTTGTTGGGTATAGTATTAAAGAATGGCAATTATTTTATTTTTGTCCTTTAAAAAGTCAATTTTATTATACTTTGGGTTTCTTCTTTTCTATTTAAAAACCCATTGCCATGCTTATACTCCTTGGATGATAGAATATCTACCTTCCCCCTTCATCCCAAACTACATTTTAAAAATTCTCTTCATTATAATTTTCAGCAATTTTACTATCAGATATCTCCATGTAGTATTCTTGAAATTTATCTTTTTTAAAAATATATCTTTATTGATTTCAGAGAGGAAGGGAGAGGGAAAGAAGATAGAAACATCAATGATAAGTGAGAATCATTGATTGGCTGCCTCCTGCACATCCCCCACTGGGGTTCAAGCCCACAACCCAAGCATGTGCCCTGACTGGAATCGAACGTGGGACCCTTCAGTCCATAGGCTGATGCTCTATCCACTGAGCAAGACCAGCTAGGGCTTGAAATTTATCTTGATTGAGGTTCATATTCCTTTACTCCTTTCTAAATATGCGCATTACAAAGGTCTTGAAAAATCTCTACATTATCCCCTCAAATATTCCTTTGTCCCCATGTACTTTTTTTCTCCACCTGTGAGTCCAATTATTTGTGTGTGGACTATTCTTTATACCATATGTATCTTATAGTCTTTTCTGTATTTTTGATCCTTCTTTTTTCTTCTCTGTTAACCTTCCATATTGTCATCTCTTAAAATATGAATCATATTTTATTAAAACTATTTTCTGTTAACTCCAGTATCTAGATTGCTTGTGTTTCTTTT
>NW_005362227.1:115232-130781 GCF_000412655.1 Myotis brandtii | reverse complement strand
TTTTGGCATGCCTGATTATTTTTTTGAAGACTGAATATTTTAAGCAGTAGAGATAATTTAAGACTCTGTACGTATTATCTTTCTTCATAGAGAATTTACTTTTGCCATTAGGGGGTAGTTAGTATAAAGGAAGAGCACCTTAACCCAGCGGTTCTCAACCTGTGGGTCACGACCCCTTTGGGAATCGAATGACCCTTTCACAGGGGTCGCCTAAGACCATCCTGCATATCAGATATTTACATTACAATTCATAACAGCAGCAAAATTACAGTTATGAAGCAGCAGTTAAAATAATTTTATGGTTGGGTCACAACATGAGGAACTGTATTTAAAGGGCCAGAAGGTTGAGAACCACTGCCTTAACCCATTTAAGATTTAGCTGATTTGAAAACTGGTATAGTCTACCATTTTCTTAGAGTGTTGCCTTTATGGGTCAAAGCTGAAAGCATGGGGTGTTTATTTATTCTCCTTTACCTTAATGGGTTTTACACTATAATTGTCTGTTTCCCTATCTCCTTTACCATGTAAATTCTCTGCTCAACTCTTTATTTTTTCTCAGCCTCTCAGCCATAGCTTGATAAATGCAAATGCATAAGGGAATAAGAGGCACAGAATGTCAGGTTTATTTACCTAAACCCTCCTCTTGCCAGGATCTTGGTCATTCAAATCTTGACTGCCTTGTTTCCCACTGTCTTCAAAGAGATTGCTTTCTTTTGTTTTGTTTCATATTTTATTTAAAATTACTAGGTGTTCTAAGCAAGAGGGATGGGTTATACAGACTGATTTACCATAGACAGAAGTAGAAGTTTAAGACCTAATTCATTTTTGTTTCTCCGGCACCTAGTAAAATGCTTGCTGTTTCAGCAGTCATGCAATCAATATTTGTTAAATGATTTTAGGTAAGAAATAGCATTTTGCTTTAAGAGAAAGGATAGTAATTCAGTTACATTGTTGCTTAAGTGTTAGGGATTATAGTGATCAGATATAAGGCTGATAAGATCATCAAAGGCTAGAGTTTAAAGGGCTTTCAATGTGTTTGAACATTATTGTGAAAGTAATAGAAAACATTGATTTTCTTGCTTCTATATATTGCAGTGAAATCATCAGTTATAGATCCTATGGTCAACAGGCATTTATTTTTGACTCATGATGTGCCATGCATTATGTCAAAGTAGAAGCTGGTACCAAAGATGTTAGTTCTAGTTTTTAAGAATCATAGAGTTTATAAGTAAATAGGGAATAAGGATTTGATTTGTGTACAAAGAAGTCCAATATTTATTTGTGTCGGAGTTCTTAAATGCGAGCAACAAAAAATGATCCTAGCTGATCTAAAAACAATTGTCGTGTATTAAAATAATGTTAAATAACATAGATTCTCTAGGAGGCCAGGGAATCAGCTTTGTTAATTAGCAAGAATCAATTTCCATATCATGTTACATTACCGGTTTGGTAAAGATTGTCAAATCTCCATTGGCTGCTTTCTTTCAAGGACACTTGTGATTACATTTAGGGCTCACCAAAGTAGTCCAAAATAATTTCACATCTAGAGGGAAAGGGAAGGAAGGGAAGGTAGAACAGCATATGGGGAGATAATTGATAATGGAAGGAGACCTGAATTGAGGTGTGAACACACAATACAATATATAGATAATGTATTATAGAATTGTATACATGAAACCTATAACATTTTATTAACCGATGTTACCCCAATAAATTCAATAAAAAATAAAAAAGATCACTAATCACATTTACAAAGATTCTCTCTCTCTCTGTATATATATTAGAGATTAGAACCTAATATTCTAACTTTTTGGAGGGCTATAATTCAGCCTACTGCAAGCATTGCCTTAAAAAGAGTACAGAAGCAGAAAGGAGAATAGAATTGCCCCTATTAGGCTACAAACTAAAGAGATTTAAAAAAGCTTGAAACAGAATCACTCTTTTCAATATTTTTATTTGAAAAATGTAACTATTTTTAAATTAAAATATGCTGCTGAGATTCACACATACTGGGTTTATTATTGTTACTTATTATTTTTATATTATTTATTTTAAGTGAATTCATAAATAAATATTTTATATGTCTTAGAATCAATAGACATAACCTTCATAAACAGAAGTTTGTGAGGATCTTTAATAAAGGGTGCAAAACAAAACAGAAGAATTGTGAGGACTTCTGCATTACCAGCACTTATGTAGGAGAAACTAAGAAAAGCTGAATTTCCAGGAGGCAAATGACTGCTTTTTAAAAATTGCTGTTGAATATGTGCCTTGTATAGTGTCTGAAGTCCAAAATGGCAAATCGTTATCATTGACTTTATATATCCTATATAATAAAAGCCCAGCGACCGAACTGTGGAACGACCAGAACAACCGCGGCCCCTCGCCCTGACTGGCCCTGCCACCGAGCAGGCCCCCCCATGCTGATTGGGGGAGGGTCTGGCCAGCAAACTGCTCGTGGCCCCTCGCCCTGCTGGTCCCGCCCCCAAGCAGCTCCCAAAACCCCTAAATCACTGCCTGGCTCCCTGGAGCATGTACATTTAGTGAAAGCACAAGAAAATAATTATCAGTCCCTCTGTCCCCAACCAGCGTCTCCAGAGGACTCTGCTAATACTGCAGCCAAGGTGTGGAATTCTCCCTCCATGGCCCTGCAGCCCCAGGGGATCTTCCAAGTTAGTAAAAAAGGCTACTTAAGCATTAACGGGATGGCGGCCCTTTGCTGAGGAATGTAGAGAGGCTGGGTGGGAATTTTGTGAAATTGCAGTGCCTTGCAGATTAGGTGAGCTTTCAATCTCTCTTTAAAAGGGGTGGTGAAGAGGACCTGAAGGTTGCCAGGAGCGACAGTGAAGGATAGGCACATTTAAAAACAGAAAAACTTTTAAACAAACAGACATGAAGATCATTTTTGGAAACTGAGGGCAGAGCCCCGGGAAGAACACAAAAATCATTAAAGGGCCATCATCCATCTTCTTATATGTTTGCAAATACATAAACAACTTCATCTCATGGCACGTGAAATGCAAAAACAGTTCTGTTGTTGGTTTTCTTTTGGCCATCCTTTAAGTATAATTAGATTCAGCTGGGGGAAAGCTATAGCTTCCAGCATTAGACCCTACAGCTGGCCCCGCCCAATGGCCCCCCATCAGGGCAGGCCTGTTGGACCCCAACCATGCACGAATTCGTGCACTGGACCTCTAGTAATGGTATAAAAAGGAACACTAAGTTGAGGTTCTAAATATTCTTGAAACCAAATTCCTTGAGTAGCTTTTACATCTCTCCAAGAATACTATGGAATTTACCTTCAGTTGAAAGCTTCCCATATTACCTCCTAGGCTATTATCAATGTCAGAGATGTCTAATAACATGCTTCTTAATTATTGCCTGCCTGTCAAATCACTACATCTTTAATCCTCTAACCAGAAAGCAAACAATTCTCTCTTGCAGCTACTGCAGATAGCCTTCAAATTTCTTCTTAAATACAGGAGAATTCTGTGGTCTATAGAAAGGACTCATAAGAATGTATAAATGGAAGAGCTTTCTATTTCAAATATATGTCTTTCAGCTGCACAAAAAGTTCTACAGGTTACTGTGACATTATATAGATCATCTTTGGATTATTTGGAACTTTTTGTGCGGTTATGCATGTCTTTGTTCTTATTGACTAGACTGTGACTTAACAAGGGATGGGTTTAATCAATCTCTGAACAGCAGATGTCAAGTATTTGGAGTTAAAACAGACCTTGGACTAAATCCTCTATCAGCCATGTCCTAGTTGTAAACCATCGTGAAATCACTCAATTCTGAAGATTAGTCTCATCTACTGTATGTAAAATAGGGATAACAGTATCAATTTAAGAGGTTTGTGTTAAAATTGAAAATACCATAGGCAAACACAACTATTGCTAAAGGGTTTCATGAATAAATACATTTCGAATATTAAAGCTTAGAAAATTAAAAGGATAATAATATTAAGACTAAAAAAATAGTTAAAGACCTCTTTTCCTACAATCCATCTATTCATTCATTTATCGGCACATACTCACATTCAATAAACTTTGTTTTGTGGTGGGTAAATGCAAATTAGAACATTATCTTGATGAGAAGTATGTAGTATAGCTGCAGAGATTGGCTTCGAATAAATGAATATAATTAATTCTTAAAAGCAACAAAATAATACTGTATAGAAAGTTCACTGAGAGCATGGCAAAGGGAAGTGTTTACACAGGTGAGTATTTGAGTGATATTAAGAATATTTGAGTGTCTGGTACTTAGAGGTCTGAATACCAGGGAATAAAAATCGCTTGATACTAAATAATAAATTTTGCTAGTAGATAACGAGTAACCACTGTCAGTCTTAAAATATGGTGTAGTGAACAAACTCTAAGATGGATGGCATCCAGGGTCCCCACATCCTAATATTCACACCTTTGTATTATTCCCTTCCTGTGAATATGGGTGAAATTAGTGACTTGCTTCCAAACAGAATATGGCAAATATAACAAGATGTACTCAATTGTGCTATGTAAGAATACAATGCCAGTCTGGGAATGGACTCTCCCATTGAGGCTTTGAAGAAGCAAGCTGACGTGTAGTAAAGAACAGGGTCATTTGGGAAAGACCTGAGGGCAGCCTTCAGCCTCCAGTCAGCAAGAAACTGAAGTACTCAGCCCAACAGTTCCCAAGGAACTGAATGTATCCACCAATTATGTGAGGGTGGAAGCAAAGCCTCCCCACTTGTGCCTTTAAATGAGAAGTCAGGTCTGGCCTATACCTTGATTGATGTCTTGCACAGGACAAAGCTATGATTCTTACCCACGGTAATTTTGAGATATTAAAATATGTTTTTTTTAAACCTATAGTTTTGTAATAATTTGTTACATAGTAATAGATAACTTTTCAAGGATATTGACCTTTTTTATTTTTTAGAAACATAAATGGTAGCAGTAAAGAAGATGCTCTAGTGTTCATCAAATTTGAACCTGTTACTTCACCGATCATGTCTAGAGTCTGTTCTTTAGCTCAGATTGCAATATTCTCCAATGAATTATGTCTAATTTAGGCCAGATGGAGTCACATAACATTTTCACTATTAGCCACACAGTGGGTAATTTAATGGGAAATAATATACTTATGAGACAATATTTTTACTAAATGTCACTGGCTTTTGAAAACACTAGTGAAACACATTGTCACTAAGTAATCATGCACAGTATTACCATGCACCATCGTATGTTTCTGGGAAATTTTAGGCAAAGTGCTCTTTGTTTTCACCTGAGGATTTTCTAAATTAAATTTTCTTTCTCAGGAAAGGTTTGATTTATGTTTAAATCTATCTGGGATGCTGGCAGGAGAAGCAAGTTTTGTGACAATGTATTGTGAACAGTACATGTTTGACAGCATGTGTCATGCTTCATCTAAAATAAGAGTTATTAGATTCTTGTAGCCAGTAATCAAAGTTCAATTGCATTTTCCCTAGGAAAAACTTCCAGTAATAATAAAAATTGTTAAAAATAAGTGTACCAAAGAAATAAATTCTCTATTTAAACACACTTCGGAAATGCAGTCCATATAGCAATGGCATTATTAAGCTTTGAAGTTTAAGCATTCCTATTTCCCAATCCAGTTAACACTTTCCTCTTTAAGTTATATTGTTACATTATGTTTTTCCAATTTGGAAAAATGTAATTTAAAAAAATACAACACAGGAAATAGAGACATATTCTGGAATCACACATATGTTTGTATGAAACGAATCTTAGTGATCTCATTAATTGTCATAGAAAACTTCTTTCCCACCCTCCACTCGGGAGGCTTAATATCAAAGAGGTTCAGCAGTGGTCACTTCATCTTCCTCTTTAAAAAAAAATGGTGTTCAAGTGCTCAGAAATGCAAAGTAATTCCTTACTAAAATAATATTTAATGCTAGATAAAAGTGTTACAAGTGTTTAATTATATAATTTTGGGTAATTAATCCTCCAAATGGAATACCTAGTTATGCTTCTGAATATTTTATTTTAATAAAAGCATTTCTAGAAAAGTCTGACAGTTTTAAAAACTTTCCTCCAATGACACAAATAAATAATCTTGGAAATCTTACTTCCTGAACCTCATCTGAGCTGTGCCCTTCTCTTTCCTGAATGTGGTTTCCCCTCCTTGAATTATCAGTGCCTTCATCTAGTCCGCACCCCCACATTCCATTCCTTCTAAAACTCTACTCTTAGGGAAAAGTTTGAATGGCTTCCCTCTCTGGGAGAAAACCAAGAAATCTTACCTAACATCTTCACACTGCTCTCTCTTTTAGCTGTGATCATCTCCAGGGTAAACTTGATCTGGGGCATTAAAACACAAGTTTATTTAGCCCCATGTTTTTCTTTCTATAACACCTGAGAAGTGTAAGGGTCTTTCTCCCCACTTTAGCTTATTGTTTGAGCAATACTTATATGTATATATGGAAGATAATGGATTGCCTTTATTTTTAGTACATTTCCCTAGAAATCTTTGGTTTCTTTATTAATTCACTCCTTTAAATGTTTGATAATTTATATACATAATTCCTCTCTAACCCAAACTCTTTTTCCTTATGGATGGAAAATTAGTTTTAAGATTCTATTTCTGTAGCTATCCATATTATACTTGTAACAATTTTAAATTAAATGTAAAATTATTTCCCCTCATAAACAATAATGAAACTCAGTATAATCTCTGGAAAATCAAATTTAAATAAAAGAAAAGTCTTATTTCCTTCTGCCACCTAAAACCATGTACTGCATTCTGGTGCCCTCACCACGTCCCTCTTTCAAAAGGAAGAATAAATTAAGGGTAAATATGTAATAGTTGAAAGTCTCTACCTATAAAACCCCAATTTTATTGACAGAGATGTCCCATATTCAGAAATTTGTTTGAATACATTTAATAAATTGAAAGAGCAATTGCTTTCTCCTTGATATTCTGCCTGAAGCTCAACATGTAGATATGCAATTCACTGCCAACAGAACCTAAATTTTGGGACTATAAGATCAAGGTTAGCAAACCTAACTTTCTAACTATAGTGAATAGAAATATTGTTTTGGAAATAAATATAGTACGAAGAAAATAAATTCAAGCAAGTACTTTGCAGGAAATACATATGCCGGCTACGTTTTAATGAATTGCTTTGTTCTCTATAGAGTTATTTTTATTCTTTCTCCCTGTAAATGAGGCTGTAGTTTTAAATTTCCTTATTTGGTAAGAAATACTTTTTTTTCATTCTTTTCTTCACTCTCTTAATCTCTTTGAAATAGCTTCACCTTTCATATACATTTGCTAGCCAGAATAGCTCATATGTTTCGTCTTTATATGTGTAAAACCTTATGCTTCTCTCTTTGGTCATTCCACTTTTCACATATGAACATGCATGTATGTATACATATGCACCCATTGGCAAAAAAGTGCTACTAATATAACTTATTTGAATACATTAAATGGTCATGAGAAAGGATAGAAATCTTTGAATTCTTCTAAGATCTATGGTCCTTCAGAGTTGTTCCAATAAGAATGATAGTATTGTATTTCCCAGAAATTTTAGACAGTTTTAAGGCTTGCCTGTGTGTTCTTATGACATGACCTACTGGGATCAGTGAGTGCTCAAATGCCCCTAGATGATGCTGCAAATTAATATAAAGGCTCATACCAGATACTCTTTTCTATTTTATTGCGTATTTTTAAATTGAAAAACATAAAAGACAGCAAAATGCTAGAAAGAATGTCTAGAACAAAATCTTACTAGGGAAACAGGAAGAAGGAAGGAAACATATATTTCTATGGTTTTGTCCTCTTTATCATATTATTACATAAATTTCTTGTAAGTTGAAAAGCTTGCTCTCCTCAGGTAATTAAGTACACAAATCTATAAGTGGTCCATCAGAAGCCGGAGGAAAGTATAAGCTGATCATAGCTACTGAGCATTCTAAACTTTTATAGCTATGCTGTGTATATGGTACTGCTGGTCACACACAGCCATTGAAATCTAAATTTAATCAAATAAAATCAAATTAAAAATTTAGTTCTTCAATCACACAAGCCAAATTTCAAGTGCTCAATAATAGCCTATGTGGCTACTGGCTATGCTATTGGAGGATACGGATACAGAAAATTTTCATCATTGAACAATGTTCTATTAAACAGCATTGATTTTTATAGACATAACCTGTGTGCAACTGGATGTAAGTAGTGGTGATTTATAAATGCTGCAGAGAGGCCAAACGCTTTCTATAAACACTGTAGGTAGATATGGTAGAAACCGTTAGCTGTTCCTAATAACTATTTTTTCTTTTCCCACAAGTTTTAGCTGGGTGTATAATCCTATAAAATAAAAACCTAATATGCGCCCTAACTGGTTTGGCTCAGTGGATAGAGCGTCAGCCTGCGGACTCAAGGGTCCCGGGTTCGGTTCTGGTCAAGGGCATGTACCTTGGTTGCAGGCACATCCCCAGTAGGGGGTGTGCAGGAAGGAGGCAGCTGATCGATGTTTCTCTCTCATCCATATTTCTAACTCTCTATCCCTCTCCCTTCCTCTCTGTAAAAAATCAATAAAATATATATATTTTTTAAAAAAGCCTAAAATGCTAAGTGTCTGGTTGAGCCGGTCAGCCGTTCAACCAAAGTGTAATATGCTAATGATATGCTAAGGCCGCTCAACCACTTGCTATGACATGCACTGACCACCAGGGTGCAGACAGTCAACCAGTTGCTATGATGTGCACTTACCACGAGGGGGCAGATGCTCCAACTGGTAGGTTAGCTTGCTGCTAGGGTCTGGCCAATTGGGCCCGAGCAAGACAGGCCAGACATGCCCTGAAGCCCTCTCACGGTCCCTCCCCAGCTGGCCAACCTCTTTCATCCCTCCCTGACCCTGATCGTGCACCAGTGGGGTCCCTTGGCCTGGCCTGCTCCCTCTCACAATCCGGGACCCCTCAGGGGATGTTGGAGAGCCAGTTTCAGCCCAGTCCCACAGGCCAGGCCAAGGAACCCTGGTTCATGAATTCATGCACTGGGCCTCTAGTTTCCAAATAAAGGCCATGCTTTACAACCTCACTACTATGTCAAAGGTAAATATAGATGGAAGTATGTATATGTCACATTCCTGTAGATTTCTCTAAAAGACAGCGGGCTCTCATTTTTGTTCCATTTCCTAGGCCCTTTCTTTCAATCTTCTACTTTAATGTGGATAATGTGTTCCAAAACCTAATCGCCATATTCAACTGTTAGAACAATGCTACTCACGAGGTTTGGTAAAGCAGTAAGTGGAAAAAAGCCTGTATTTCAGGGAACCTCATGGATCAGGGCCACCATACTAGCCCAGAACTGCCTATATCCTGACATTTATATAAAAAATAAACACATTTTATTTTATTTAAGCCATTTGTAAATGTACATTCCCATCAGATAAATCTAAACCTAAACTAACTCTGATTGCACTGCCTATGAATGACAAATTAACTTTTGTTTTTGGACTTTTAATTCATTTTTTTTTTTACTAGATAGAAAATACATTTTGAAATGGTCTTGCTGTAGAGTTAATAGAAACAGACAAAAACCACTGGATTTTCAACTTTTTATAAATTAGTCTTTCTGGATAGCCTTTTAATATTTCCTTCTTTTTTATGCTGGAATAATTTACAGCAATTTCCTTTCCTTTTTAAATGTTGTACATTTTTCTAACATTGAGCTTTATAAAATTTTAATGTGTCTCCTCTTAGCAGATTATAAGTTCCAAAAGAATAGGTCTAATATTTGCCTTATTTTATACCACAAGGTAACAAGGAGGGAAGGAAGGAAAGAAAGAAGGAAGAGAGAGAGAAAGGGAAGGAGGGATGGAGGGAGGGAAGACTAGATGAGATGAGAAGAGTGGGTCATGATTTGTTATAAGGAAATGTGGTTATGAACAAATAGGAGGATTATGATGCCTTAAATAAAGTAGAAATCAGACACTAACTTAGATATAACCTATATGGTAAAAAGACCCTCATCCTTCAGATTACAGTTTGATAAGATCAAATATGAGAATTTTTCATTTGGTTTATTTCACACAGCTCCTAAAAAGAAAAGTCTTAGAGTAGAGGTTTTTAAATAACATAGTGAGAATGCTTGGTCCTTCATGCTTCATGCACAAACCTCTTGAAATACTAGCTACATGAGTTCAAAGGCAACACAGTCATATAGTTGATAACTTCATGGAACTCTCATGAGGACTTAGAAAAGGTGCAGAAATATATATAGATATCCAAAATATAAAATATCCATGAGTCCATGAATAATTTTAAACTTATCTTAAAAGTAAAATATTTTCAAAAGTAATTTTATATACTGATCATGTATCATAGACATGTATACTTGAAATCAAATGATCTTCATAAAATATATATGTATATATAATTATAAGTGTATTTAAAATTGGGTTAAAAAGAAAAGTATGTTGACTATGGTTAAAAGAAAGTAATTTTAAATAAATATTTTTTAAGAACAGTTTGAGATTTACAGAAAATAGTATAGAAAGTTTTCATATACCCCACTCCAAATTGTTCTTATTTGTTACCAGTTTATATTCCAATGGTGTATTTATCACAATTAACGAGGTCCGTAGCTTATTCTGATTCCCTTAAGTTTCCCCTAATGTCCTTTCTGTTCCAGGGTACCATCCAGAATATCACATTACTTTTAGGAATCATGTCTCTTTAGGCTCCTCTTGGCTGTGACCACTTTTTAGATTTTGCTTGTTTTTTGATAAAGTTGACAATTTTGAAAGGGTACTGCTCAGGTACTTTTAGGATGTATCTTTATTGGTATTATTATTATGTTTTTGTTATAATTGGGTTGAAGTTATATGGTGTGTCTTTTTTGGGGGAGGGAAAGCATATGATACAGTTAGAATACCATTTTTATTGTATTATATCAAGTGTATATATCAACTTATCACTGTTACTGTTGATCTTGGTCACATGTCTGAGGTAGTATTTGTCTGCTTTGTCCATTGTAAACCTGAACTATTTTCTGCCTTTCGATACTGACTTCTTTGAAAGAATGTCACTAGGAGCAGACCATTACATAAATCGCTTGTCATTTCTTCATTTCATCCTGGGATCCTCCAACCTCCTAAATATATATTTTTAAATTTTATACAGTAAGGCTCGCCATTCCTGTTGTAAAATTTTGTGGGTTTTGATAAATGTATATTATCATGTGTACACTATTACAATACAAACAGAATAGTTTCACTGCCCTAAAAATTCCCCAGTGCTTCTATCTATTCATCCCTCAGCTCTCCCTCTGAACCCCCAACAGGCACTAACCAATTTGCAATAGCTACAGTAATGCATTTTTCAAAAAACCATAATGGAATCATACAGTAAAGAGTCTTTTGACACTAATTTTGATCACTTTTTAATATGCATGTAGCATTCATCCATGTCATTTCCTGGCTTCATAGCTCATTTTCTTACAATATTAAATAGCACTGTTTATTTGGTTATTAATTGATGGACTAGTTGTGGTCTCCAGTTTTCAGAGAATATGAATAAAATTTCTGAGTGCAAGTTTTTTTGCACACATAATTTTCAAGCAAGGTGGGTAAATACCTAGAATTGTGACTTCTGGATCTCATGGTAATATTACTTTTAGTTTTCTAGGAAATTCCTAAGCTATGGTCCAAATGGCTGCTCCATTTTGCATTCGCACCAGCAAGGAATGGGGGTTCATATTGGCCTTCATCTTCATCAAGTACTGTCAGTTTTTTGTTTTTGTTTTCTAATGTTAGCCACTCTAATAGGTGTTCAGTGGTATTTAATTAGTATTTTAACTTATAATTCACTAATGAAAAATAATGTTAAGCATCGATATTACATTTATTTCCCATCCATAATACAACATCTTTTTGGGCGAGCTGTTTCAATCTTTTGCTCATTTGTAAATTGGATGTTTTATTAGTGGTGTTTTAAGAATTCTTTAAATATTTTGGACATGAGTCCATTATTAGATACATTTGAAAATATTTCCTCCCAGTCCATGCTAGTTGTTTCACTCTATTAAAATTTTCTTTCCTGGAGCAAACTTTTTAAATAGTTTAAAATTCAATTTACTAATTTTTATAGATTTTATTTTTGATGTTATATTTAAAAAATTATCACCAAACCTCAAATCAAATAAATTTTCTCCTATATATTATTCTAGAAAACTTGGAAGTTTTGCATTTATCATGTAAGTCTGTAATCCACTTTGAGTTTATTTTAGACCATCTAGAATGGTCTGTGTCTAGATAATTTTTTTTTGCATATGGATGTCCACTAACCCATCACTATTTTCAGAAAAGACTATCCTTTTTCCACTGAATTGTCTTTGCTCCTTGATCAAAGATCATTTGAATATATTTGTATTAGTTTATGTCTGGGCTCTCTATCATATTCCATTGATCTATGTGTCTATTCTTTCATCAATCATATACTGTCTTTATTACTGTGTCTTATAGTAAATCTAAGTGAATAATCTTTTTATACAGTTTATACATTGTATGATTGATTTGCTAAATATGTATTTGAGAGTTTTTACATCTATGATCATGAGCAATATTTGTGTTTTTCCTTCCTTGTAATATCTTCATCTGGTATTAATATTAGGAGAATGCTTGTCACAAAGAATGAGTTTGGAAGTGTTCCCTCTACTTCTACTTTCTAGACGAGATTATGGAGAACTGGTATAATTTCTTCCTTAAATATTTAATAAAATTCACCAATGCCTGGCCTCATCAACCTAAGAATCAGGAAGTCAAGGTTCGATGCCCAATCAGGACACATGCTTGGGTTACAGGCTCAATCTCCAGTGTGGGCCTGTAGGAGGCAGCAGATCAAGGATTCTCTCTCATCATTGGTGTTTCTATCTCTCCTCTTTTCCTCTCTGAAATCAATAACAATATGTTAAAAAAATTCACCAGTGAGAGAAACCGTTTTTTTTTTGGGGGGGGGGGGCGGTTCTTAATTTTTATTTGATTTCTTTAATAGATAAACACCTTTTATATTATCTATTTATTTTGTGTGGGTTTTGATGATTTTTGTCCTTCAAGGAAATGGTCTACTTTATTGAAGATAAACTTTAGGCCATGCAGTTTTATAGGATTTTCTCATTACTCTTTAAATGTCTATTGTATCTATTTATCTATTGTATCTACAAAATGTCTATTGTATCTCATTACTCTTTAAATGTTTTATAGGATTTTCTCATTACTCTTTAAATGTCTCATTACTCTTTAAAGCTACATTATATCTGGTATTGATAATTTCTGATTATTCCTTTTTTCTTTGGGTTAGTGTGCTTAGAGGTTTATCAGTCTTACTAGGTGTGCAAATAACCAGTTTTCATTTCATTGATTTTCTCTATTATTTTCCTGTTTCAAATTAATTATTTTCTAATCTAAATTTTATAATTTCTCTTTTTCTACTTGCTTTAGAATTTTATTGTTCTACTTTCTTTAAGTGTCCTAAGATGTGAGCTTAGTTATTAATTCTAGATCTTTCTTTTTTCTAACATATGCATTCAATGCTATAAATATCCTTCTAACTGTACCACAAATTTTGATAAATTGTATTTTCATTCTAATTTAGTTAAAAATATTTTACAATTTCTCTTAAGACTTCTTTTGACCATTGTGCTATTTAGAAATATACTGTTTAATCGCTGAATAGTTTTTGGTTATTTTTCTACTACCAATTTCTACTTTAACTCCATTATTTCTGAAAACATACTTGCATGTTCCATATTCCTTTAAATTTAGGATGTTTGTCTGCCCCAAATCTTAAACCATTATTACTTCAAATATTTCTTCTGCTCTATTATTTTTCTTTTTTCTGCTGGTATTATAATTATGCATGTTACATTAGTAGTTTGCCAGGAAACTTCAAATATTTGATGGGTTCACAGAAATCTTTAGATGTCACAGTATTTCTTAAAATGCTCTGTAGTCTATTATTAAGGCTTATACAGGAATCAGAAATAACCTTCAGAGGACAGAGCCAGCTCCCACTGGTCTCCTTTGGGAATGACATCTGATTGTTAATGTAGCAAATGAACCCAAAAGTCTCCTACTAATTAGGTCTGCTTTATTGACAGAGACTCTTGAAGGCTTTTAGAGAGCCTTTGATTATATTTCCTTCCATTACAGCTGTGTGCTAAGTCATCTTGTAATGAACAATGACCAGTGAGTCACTGGTCTCATTTGAAGGAGAGCATTCTGACGCATGGCTCATCTAATTGAGATGTTTATTATTAGACAACTGTATTTTCTTCAGGACTAATGCTGGGTGAGATTTAGCAGTTTACAATTTCAATAATCACTGGTATCTAAGCCTAGATGTGACTTCCTTAGAAAAGCTCTCATGAAGCCCCAAACTAAACCAGGGCCCTGAGTTATAATCTCCTTTGCAGCTTTTCATTTCTACCACTTATCACAGTTTGCAATTTTGTCACAAGATTGGGTTTTTAATTCTCTCAAAGTCTAAATACAGTGCATACTGTCACCACTTGAAGACCTAAGCTTGTAATGAATAGAAAAAAATTGTTATACAAGCAGACACCAAAATGTTAGCTAGTTTGGTAAGGCTTTAGTGGATTTAATGACTTTTTGTAATCAATAGAAGTGGCAGAAATTATTCTGTGTGACTTCTGAAACTATTTCAAAAGAGGTAATGCGGTTTCCATTTTAGTTCACTCACAGTTGGAGCTCAGACACCTGTGGCCACCCTACCACCAAGAAGCCAAACTCACAGAAAAGCCACATGTAGGTGCTCCATCGGCATAGCTTGTTTTTTAGCTTTTAAACATAGATGGAAGAGCCTTCAGATGCTTCCTGTCCCGCCATGTGAGTCATCCCAACCCCAGCCTTGGAGTCCCTGCAAATGAGCACCCAGATGTTGTGGAACAGAGTCAAGCTGTCTCCTGCTATATCCTTTCTAAATTCTTGATCCTCAGAATTCATAAATTTAATATGGTAGTTGTTTTAAGTTACTATTTTTGGAGGTTTTTTTACATAGTAATAGTAACTGCGATATAATGGAGATACCATGAGAACAATAGAGTTACAGAAGTCATGTAATAAAGTTGTACACTTGATACTGTTCTCCACAGTGGGTGCACCAGTCTGCATTCCCACCAGCAGTGCACAAGGGCTCCTTTTTCTCCACATTGTCGCCAGCACTTGTCATTTGTTGATTTGTTGAGGATAGCCATTCTGACAGGTGTGAGATGGTACCTCATTGTCGTTTTGATTTGCATCTCTTGGATGATTAGTGACTTTGAGCATGTTTTCATATGTCTCTTGGCCTACATTATGTCCTCTTTCAAAAAGTATCTATTTAGGTCCTTTGCCCATTTTGTGATTAGGTTATTTGTCTTTCATTTGTTAAGTTGTATGAGTTCCCTGTAAATGTTAGAGATTAAACCCTTATCAGTGATAACATTGGCAAATATGTTCTCCCATGCAGTGGGCTTTCTTGTTGTTTTGTTGATGGTTTCTTTTGCTGTTCAGAA
>NW_005362227.1:87956-114479 GCF_000412655.1 Myotis brandtii | reverse complement strand
GGGGCAATGGGGGATAAGGACACATATGTAATACCTTAATCAATAAAGAACAAAAAGGTTTGCAAATACATAAATAAATAAAGTTGTACACTTGAAATTTGTATGTTATTTACCGTTATCACCACAATCAATTTAATGAAAAAATCTTTAAGATAAAATTAGGATAAAATTTTATGAGAATTTAGGATTTAAATGATGGACTCTGAAGACAGATTCTAATTACATACAATAAGAACCATATTATAACTGCTTACTATATCATTATGCTAGAAACTTTATATGCATGATATCATATGATTGTCATAATCTATAATAATAAAAGCATAAATGCTAATTAGACCAGACAGCGAGGGCCAAGCCCTTGCACAAATTTCATGCATCGGGCCTCTAGTAAATCTATATTTATGTACTAAAGCTAATTTATTAAACAATTAGAAGCTCAGAGAGGTATATATCACAAGTATAAGGCATCCCAGTGCCAATAGGATGCTCTAGAACTTGAATGGCCCTTCAGAATAGTCGCAAGTGTGAGCATGAAGGAGTTCAGCCTTTTATATCCTGTGTCGACCAATCACTGGATGCAGTCTGTCTCAAAGAATCCTCTTAATTCATGTAAACTTCAAAAGCAATATATAGTATACTGTGAAGTCAGCAATCAGATGAGGGTTTCCAATTAGTGAACGTACTGACTGAAAGGGGAGTTTATACTGGTCTGTTTATTAATCTGGGTTTTGGCTACATGAATATGTTTGGCTTTGAATGTTCACTAAACTACACACTAATGACTTGTCAACTCTTGTGGATGTATATTGGACCTCAAACTTTTCAAAATATATTTCGATTCTGATTATCCTTCAAAACAAAAAAAGTTGAGTCTAACCAAGAATTCAAGGTTGGTTTAAAATCTAAAAATAAATTAATGCCATTCACTAGGAGAGCAGAATAAAGAAGGGAAAAAATCTATATGATCATTTGAAAAAATACAGAAAGAAATATTAGATAAATACCATTATTGTACAAAAGGCATATTCTCACTAACAAGAAATTTTGGGCTATCTCTTAGTTATGTCCTTCTACTAAACATATATTTGCCTTTCACCCTGTTTATCTTCTTCACTCAAGATGCAGATCACCCTAGAGAAAATTTGATCTTATTTTGGTTAATGTCCATACCATTGACAAGGGTTAAGAGAGTTACTGTGGTTCCTACTGTACAAAAAGTAAAACTACATATTAAAAAACAGATAAAGATAAGAAATGATCCCTTCAATGTCGAATAAATGTTAATTTGAGTAAACCAGTGGACCACTAGGTTCAAGGAACAAATATGTAAATTTCATATACTCTGAGCTATACTAGTCATTTCATATACTCTAAGCTATAAATGGTTCACTGTAACTGGAAAGAAGAGTAAAAGTGGGTATAAAACAGCAGAGGTAGACAAGAACCAGATCTACAATGACCTGCTATCCCATGTAAGTAATCCGAAATTAATTATAAAGCAGTAAGAAATTATTAAAGCATTTAAAGAAGAATGGGCATGAGCTAATGTGTGCTTTAGTTGAGAAAGGGCAAGCTGGCATTCATGAAGAGAATGAATGTGCAGAGAGTGAACCTCAAGCACAGATTAATTGTAATAACCCAGATGAGAAATAAAGAAAAACTAAATTATTTGGTGATGGAAAGAAGAGAAAGAAATAGGTACCCTCTATAAGGCTTAATATCTAGCTGATTACACAAAAGTAAGGTAAGGGAGAATGAAGAGTCAAGGTTGAAGGATGATAGTGTAGAGGGGGAGGCTAGTTATAATACAGAGGGTATAAAGAATGATGGGTGAATGGGAAAAGATAATGAACCCATTTTATTTATTTATTTTTGTATATATTTTTCAAACTTTTAAGAGTTTTCTAAAATAAACTGATAAAGTAATTAATTAAAAGACAGCCTATTCACTTTAATTTTACATTAACTATATTCAGTAATCTCTATCTGTATCTACTTATTGTTATTGGAAAGGGGAAAAACAACTTTTTGTCAATATAGACTATAGATTGGCAATACAAATGAGTTCAGGATTAAATTTTAATTTCAACACTCTCTTGCTAGAAACACTAGGTATATTTATATTTTAACTAGACGAATACATTGAGGTTTGTGCATCATATTTTAATATTATGCATCATATAGGACTGTGCTTTATGCAATTTCTGCATTTATGTGTAATTCCCCCATCATTTTATGACACTAGAATTCTGCAACATCCTTTTGCATTCCACTGCAACACTGACCACTAATAGATACTCTAAGGTTTTCTTCATTATTTTACACTTTAGCAATCAATAATATTGAGAAATAATGACAAGTGAAAAGCTAAATGACAGTCTAATTCACTTTGGAAGTGCTTTTTGAACACTCATATCTGGCTAATGCACCATAAGGGGAAATGTACAGTAGGTATTGTATTTCCTAGACATTGGCTAGTCATTTAATCGTGCTATATTTACTTGCACAATTCTGATTTTATATTTCTACATTCTAGCTGTGGTTGAAGATGTCTACATATGGGGTTATATGAAAGTGTGTGTGTGTTTGTAGGTATAGCAATGGTGAGGGAAAATATACTGAGCATAATAAATGTTCCAAGTAAAATGAAACTTAGTTCGATTAGTAATACTTTTGAAATGGCAATTCACACTGATCTTCATCAAATGCATTACAAATGTAATAATCTTTAAAAATAGCAGACACTACTTTTGTTTTGATGCTGGGATTTCCAATTTTTCACATCATATTTGTACCAGCTATTTTTTATGAAATTTTATTTCTAAACTTTTCATTTCTTTGTATCAATCAATGAAAATTCAACAGTAATTATATTTGTTTCAACTAACCTGTATACCTTTCTGCTGCCTTAGTGGTTAGTAAAATGTAAAAATTCTTATTAGTTACATTTCATTTAAGAATTAATGTGGCTTAAAATAAGGTCAGATGAGTAGAATTAAAAGCTTTAGTTGAGGAGCTTTGTAATAATAATAATAATAAATTGTTCCTAAACAGTTTTCTCTTCATGTATTTTAAGAATCATATACTTTGTTTTGTGGAACTGATATTTGCAGAAACCAAATCAAATTTCTGATAAAGTGCGGTATATCTCTATTATAAAGATTTACCTGGGAATCATTATTTCCAATTGCTCTGTGGCTGAAATTATTATTTTTCTTTAAGTAGAAGGTAAAATAATCTAGTGAAATTAGTATCTGCTTTGGAATCAGAAATAAATTTAAACCATAGAACAAATGATTTATTAATTATGTTAACTTATGGAAGTTAATTAACCTGTGAACCTCAATTACTTATGTGTAAAACAGGGGCATACTCACTCATGTTATATTATAAGAATTAAATGACATAACATTTTAAAATATTACTATACTAGAGGCCCGGTGCACGACATTCATGCACTGGGGGGAGGGTCCCTCAGCCTGGCCTGCTCCCATCCCTAGCGGTGCTCCCCCTGTGGGAGTGCACTGACCACCAGGGGACAGCTCCTGCATTGAGTGTCTTCCCCCTGGTGGTCAGCGCACATCAAAGCAACTGGTCGTTCTGCCATTCAGTCAATTTGCATATTACCCTTTTATTATATAGGATTGCATATTATGTACCAGAGTAGGTTCTAAAGTCTTTACATATAGTAATTTATATAAATCAGATTTATATTATACACACATATGATTTTTAAATAGAGTCTGGTATGCATAAGCAGGATAAATCCAATTTGTCTGATAATGAAAGTTTGTAACATTTTGAGTATGCAAATCACATAAGAAGAAAACAATTATCAATGCTATCTAGAGAATAAAACACCAAATCTACTAGTTCTCTTTTTTCTATATTAGGCAGGTATATAACATGTAGTTCTTGTTATTCATAATCCACAGGTAAAATAAAAATAGACAATTATTGTTTCTTTGACGAAGTTCATCTAGAGAGCAACAACCCCAGAATGGCTCAAAATTGGGCAAAAATGATTAATGCTGGATGAGGCCCCCTGCAAACCTTTCATAATCACCCTGTGCATAGCCATGGGTAGCCATGAGTGTGCCTGCAAAAACAAAAACAAACCAACAAAATCCCAAGTCCCTGGGGAGTAGGCCTGTGAATAGTGTCTGGAAAAAGCAAGGTTCCTGTCAGCATTCCAAGATGGGACCAGTGAAGGCAATGGTACAAGTGTGAAGAGTTCTGAAGGTTTTAATATTTTCCTGAGAAATGGACCCAAAGAAAAGATTGTGCCCAATTATTTAAAAACAGGATTTGGTTATCAAAATGTCCTAATTCTAGGGATTAGAAATCATCTTATACTTTTTTCTTCCTGAGGAATTTCAAGGCCCATCTAATGCAATAAAAATCATTCTATCATTTTTATTCAGCCTGCACCTTATTATTTATTATCAGGTATTTATACCTGCCCTTGACTCCTGTCTGAGAATTTCTTTGAATATATGCTGAGCAATTATCTTCCTTAGCGGTGAGGAATACATGATAGGAATAAGAGGTGTAGTTTAAATTAACATTTTTCTTTTTTACTAATTTTTAACACTTTCAAAAATTCCTGCTGCTAAATGGCCTGAGCTTGCACTTAATGCTGCAAATCAATGCTATATAGCATGTTGACAGAGATGGTACCAGTTAGACTGATGGAAATACAAAGTTCCCATGTGTCCAAAATGTTATTCCTGAAATAAATTTTAAAAAGCATAAAGTAAGGAGTTCTCTCAGTTTATTTCCAAATAGAACAGAAGTATAAACTCTCGAGAACAAAGAATGAAGATCACAGGTCCACTTGAAGTGCTGGAGTTGTGGGACCTGAAGGGAAGGCAGTGACAACGGAAGGATGAGTGATCAACTCCTTCCACTTTGAGGTGATCAGTGATTATGTACACTTCATGTGCACGGTAATCTCTCTACAAACTGTCTTATTACTTCCAACACAGAAAAGACCATGAATGGACTGGATAAAGGCAATAATTCTAAGAAGTAATGAGGAAAACTAAATTTACCCTAGGTTGAATCAGAATCAAATTGTTGCCAAGAACTTTAACTACAGCAATGTAATATAGAGGAAAACAAACAAAAATTCTGTGGCTTATTATACAATGCAATTAAGTTTCTGCCTTTTAGAGAAAACATATCAACTTCCTGATTAAGCATCAATAAAGGAGAATGAAGCATATTTGCAGATAACAGAAAGAGGGAATCTGTTACAGTTCCGAGGAGGCAAGACCTCCCTGAAAACTGAGTTAGGTGAATGTTTAAGTAGTACTAAGAGGGTTACACCTATAATCTTTATAATATGGATGGACATTATCTGTCTGGTATATATGTATATTCTAGTTTTTTGAATTTAGTTTCCTCATCTGTAAAATAGTATAGATAACCACACAACTTCTCTTAATTTTTGTGTGTGATGGACAACTGAAATAATGCTAAAAATTAACACCAAAAAAATAAATAGTAGGCAGTTATGGGACTGGAGGTAAATGCATAATGTCTATATTTTAGTGAGAATGATGTATAATGAGATGTATAATGTCTATGTTTTAGTGAAAATGTTGTAATGTAGGAAAACATAACTAAATCCCAATACAACTAAATTCCTAATAAGAAAAAACACTATTTCCCTAAATTTTGTTTTTCATTAACTGAAATTGCAAATAAAATCTGATAATTAAGTCCCTACTATTTTATTGGTCAAATATTATCTTTTTACATGTGAAAATATGTAAATATGTAAAATATGAGAGCATCGTTATGATTTTTATATTATCTCATTTTAAAAAAAATACTAATGGTAAAGACAAGGATATACAATTCTTGAAGGATACCATTTATTTCTTAAAGAAAATTAAATATGGATGAATAAGCAACACTAAAATTAACTGCCAATGAAACATCTAAAATTATCACAAAATCAGGGATTTCATCCATACTTTTTTTTTTACTTAATTGTCCTGTGTGTCTGTTTGTGAGCGAGAGAGAGAGGAAAGCAGGCTTGATTTTCTTAGTGATGGACTACTTTCTATCTGTCATGTCCTAGTTTATTTTTTATCAACTGAATCAGTCAATTGGTTCATACCACATAACTGATTGCCTAGCTTAGTTTTATTTCCTTACACACCCTGCTGAAAGGGATATTATTTTACATGAACAAACCCCTTTCTGGAGCAAGTTCCAAACTGTATACTTTTGTTTTTTACACTGGGGGGGGGGGGGACATACACAGCTGCACCATTATTTATTTGTGTTGGGTGTTTTGTTTGCCACAAAGCAGCCATCATAAATAACAGGCAGTAGAGGACAGAGACTCAACCTTTAATAATATTGTTCTGAAAATGCACCAGCTAGCATTGAAAATGTCATGTAAAATTCATACCCATCGCTGTTTACAGAGGGAAAAAAAAAGAACAGTTGCACTTTGCAATGCTAGCACAATTCTCCAAAACATTGAGAGAGATGCTGCGGGTCTGTCTTTTTTCACACTTATTTTTGGTATCCAGTTCTATGTTTCAGGGTTATATTGATTTTTATTCTGGATGTGGTTGATTCATCTTTCAGGAAGGAGTCAGGTGCATTAGTGCAGGGCTGAATAGAAACACCAGTGCATTTTCTCAACTCAAAGTGGGGTAGGGTGAGGCAAAACCAACCCACCTACTGCTTTTATCTGGTAATGTGTACCCACAATAAAATGAATCTCTGAAACTGACAGCCACGTGGACTGGTTAACAGGAACCTTGACACTGTTTTCCACACTTGCTATTGTTTATTAATGGCCTGTCAGGAACTTCTGGCAAACAGTAAAATGTTAGTGTTTTGTGAGAACATCAGTGATCTTTTTAAGATCAAATCTCTAGGTTAAGTGTATTCGCCTTATACATTTGCTTCCCAGAAGGTACATTCTTTAGTACTTGCTTTTCCTTGATAAGGATTTCTCCCTCATTACAGGAAACCTGCAAATGTAATAGTTAAGGGATGATGTCACTGTAGTAACATTTTTTCATCCTGACCCTATTCCCAAGGTTGAGCAATTCCCCCTCAGTTTAATGTTTTCTATGTGCTTCATTGCCAGCTGTGTTTTCCTATTTTAATAGCTCATTTTCCACCTTCTACAATTTCTTTCCTCATATCAGTTTGGCTTTTTCATTATATGACTGTTACATGATGCTCACAGATTTCACTGAACCTATTAAAATGTCCAACATATTGTCATTCAGATAAACAATCACAATTAACATGACTTGCAGACTCCCATTCATTTCTAAGAAAGAAATACATTTTGGGAAAATAGATAACCATTTAGACCCACTGGTTATTACTGGGTTTGAAATATTACATCATTTTATTTAAAGAAATGTTAGTGATTATAGTGAATGAAAATACATTTAATAAAACAGACACAGTAATTCAATTCAGCTGCAATGGGAGTTATCTTAATTAGAACTTCGGAGGAAACCAACATGTTGCACTTTGTTATCTTTCTTCTCTTCTCACATTACTAAACTCATACAGCTTATAAGGAACATGATTAAAAATTCAACTTAACAATGTCTTTAATACTGTCAAAGACTAATAAGCTTCCGAAAGCTCAGTACCATATAATGAGAAACTGATTATGAATGAAAAACTCTACATAGAATAAATAATGTCCCTAGCATCCAGATTAAAGGCATTCACTTACTACTGTACACTTCAGTTCTTTAAAACGATGCCACATGTTAGTTTGCTTCAAATGTGATTCAAGGTGTGTGTGTTTTTCCTGAAATTACTGAAAAGCTTTCATTTCTTAATGCTTACCAAAAAGAAAAAAACAAGTTATGTGAATGTTATTCAATTCACATTATCTAGTGTTAAAAGCATGTTTCCCGTTGCATGAGATCCATTTATTTTTCTCTGAAATATCTCTGCTGGAGCCCTCAACTTTTAATCTGCACTAATTACCTTCTTGACATGTTCCAATATTCCTCACTCGAGTGTCTTTTGGGTTTACTGGAATCTCAATCCACGCCCTACCCCCCACCACCTTTTGGCATTGTTTTGTTTTGTTTATTATTAATTATCTTCCTCTGAAAGAGATACAAGAAAAAAAAATCTGCGTGTTATTGCATGCCTAAAACTGTATTTATGTTGACTTCATGTTTGATTGTTCTTGAAATGGGGCTAGGATAAGTAAATAAATAACACTATTCAAAAATCATTTAGCATTAACCAGTTTGGCTCAGTAGATAGAGCGTCGGCCTACGGACTGAAGGGTCTCAGGTTCAATTCTGGTCAAGGGCATGTACCTTGGTGTGCAAGAGGCAGCTGATCAATGTTTTTCTCTCATCGATGTTCCTAACTCTCTATCCCTCTCCCTTCCTCTCTGTAAAAAAAATCAATAAAATATATATTTTTTAAAATCATTTAATCTTAGATTTGAGTGGAGTCTCTTTTGTTCCACTGGTTGTTTTATGTAGAGGTTCTAGATGTTCTATTCCTATTTTATTGAGATAATTAAAGTCACTTGAGGTTGTAAGAAAAAATGCAGAAACTCTTTGTACACTTTACCTAGTTTCCCTAATTGCAACATTTTGCAAAACTATGCTAGAAAATAACCAGAATGTGAGCATTGATACAATCCACCAGTCATATTTAGATTTCTCCAGTTTTACTTGTCCGTGTGTGTGTGTGTGTGTGTGTGTGTGTGTGTGTCTTAAATTCTATACATCTGTATCACCTGTGTAGGTTCCTGCTTCTGCCACCACAGTCAAGATACTGAACAGTCCCAGTGCCAAAAGTGTCCCTCACAACTGCCTTTCTCCTATTGCCTACTCTGCCCCACCCCAATTTCTGGACACTACTAATCTGTTTTCCAATTCTAAATTTTTATCATTTCAAAATGTTATATAAATAGAATTATATAGTATGTTATCTTTTAGAATTGACTTTTTCATTAAGCATAAATCCCTGAAGATTTATCTAAATTCAATACCCTTTCCTGATAAAAATTTCCAACAGATTGGGAGGCATGTATTTCAACAAAATAAAGGTCTTATATGAGAAGTCTACAGCTACCATCATATTCAGGGGATGAAAAGCTAAAAGCGTTTCCTCTAAAATGAGGAACAAGACAAGGGTGCTCACTCACCACTTCTATTCAGCATAATACTGAAAGTCCTAGCCAGAAAAAATCAGGTAAGAAAAAGTACATCAAAGGCATCCAGATTGGAAAGAAAGAAGTAAAATTGTCTCTGTTGCCTGGCCAGTGTGGCTCAGTGGTTGAGCATCAACCTATGAACCAGGTGGTCATGGTTTGATTCGAAGTCAGGGCACATGCCTGGGTTTCGCTCCATCCCCAGTAAGGGGTGTGCAGGAGGCAGCAGAACAATGATTCTCATCATTGATGTTTCTCTCTCTCCTCCTTTCCCTTCTTCTTCGAAATCAATAAAAATAGATGTTTTTTGAATTGTCTCTGTTGAGGTCTTAGCCTATTTCTGTAAGTTGTGGTTCCAATGACAATTTGACTTTCTGGCTTTTGCAGTTTTCTGTTTTTTGGTTTTTGTTTAACTGTTTCACTTACCTGGTTCCACTGGGGTTTCCACCAGTCTTTCCTGGTGATGCCTGGGAGGCCAGAAGGTTGTGTCCCAGGCTGGGGTACCCGATGTCCCTCAGTAAGGGAGAAATGTGGTGGGATCCTCCTCCACTCCCACCACCACCTGGTGTCCTCAGGCAGGAGGTGAGAATCTCTGGCCCAAGAGAACAAAGAAGCTTCCTGGTCAGTAGTGGGTGTATTACTGAAGTGGAGCTCTCCTGCTGACACCGGCACCTTGTTCGATCTCTCTTAGTGGAAAAGGAAAGCTTCAAGTCTGGTAAAGGGGAGTCCCTCCCCAGGCTGCTTATTTCTGGTGGCGCTCCCAACCTATCACCCTTATGTTCCTGTCAGGGTGGCCTGCTGTTGTCAGGAGAACATTCATTCCTTCAGGGGAAGCAGGAGTCTGCTGCATCGTCAAGAAACATTAGGTCTGGATGCTCCTCTTCTGTTGAGTGGGGGCACACAAGACACCTGGATGGGTGCTGTTCCTCCAGTTTGGAGGTCACAAATCAGCTCACCTCCTCACCACCTTTCAGATTATCCTTTGGTTTATCTTTTGTGCCTTTTCCAGAGATGATTATGTAGTTGTGCTTAATACACACACACATCATTTTGTCCAGCCTGGAAGTCTTTAATTTTCTTTTAACTCTGTCTTCTCTTTTTATTTTGAAATGTTACTAATGCATGTCTACGTGACAATTTTAAGATTTATCTTCATCTACACTGGGTAGACACTCAATTTAAAGGCTCATGTTTCTTTACAGCAGTGGGAATTTTCCTTCCATCATTTTGTTAACTTCATCCCATACATTTTTACCTACTCTCCCACCCACCTGGAACTCTTAACACTTGAATATTGGCCCAATTTATAGCCTTTCATTTTTTTTTCCTCTAAAGATTACTATATCTTTATCAGATTGTTATATTTCTAAAAAAGTTACCATTATATTCAAGCATCTGCATGGTTTTTTTTTTCAATTTGGCAACCATATTTTTAATCTATAAGAATACTTTCTTTTCCACCTCTATCATAACATTATTATATCATTTCTGTAAACCAATAGCAATATCTTTTTGAAAAGCTCTGAAAAACAATTATAGGTTTTTGTTTTATAGTTCTTTTCTGTTCCCTGAATTATCTTTGATTTTTCCATAATTTAATTTTTTTGTTTATTTTCCTTTCTCAGTCTTTCATTATTACTCTCTTGCATTTTGAATCTCCTCTGCCAAATGGGTAATACATGGCTATTTACCAGGAATCTTGCTGATCATTAACTTGATATATGAGAGGGGCATTTTCTGCCATTTACAGTGAGTTAGATTTGTGGTCTATTGCTATAATTTCTTGAATGCTGCAATGATGAGAACAGCAGCAACTCCTCACAGGTTTGCTCAATTCTTCAGCAACTACTTTTACCATTTTGTACCCTGGGACTGAATGCTAGGCTGCATGGTATGTTTCACTTATATATTGTACAAAAAGGGATACGGCTATTTTCTTTACCAAACTTCAAACAGTTCCCCTGCTTGCAGCACCCCCTCTCAGCTAGGCCCTAGAAGAGACTGCCAAAGAGACACCTAGACCTTTTCCTGGGGTAGGCCTGGCAATCTGCATTCATGACATGCTGACATCTTCCTGTCTGCTGCATCCATTAGCATTCTCCAGAGTCCAGCTACAGGAAAACTTTAAAACTCTCATCCATGTATGAAGACTCCCTTGTTTCTCTTTGCTGCTGCTCTATTCCTTCTCTATTTTTATTATTTCTAGAGAGCACTGGGTGTGCAGTTGAGGGATAATGGGATGTAAATGTTTATGCTAAGTATTCCATCTTAAATTGCAAACCTATACATAATGTTTAAGTGCTGGATTACATTTGTTATAAAGATACACTTGACAGCAGATAAAATCTCTTGAGCATAATATTTCCCAATAGATAGAAAAAATATGCACTCTGTTTTATTATTCTTTCCAAATTATGCCAACAATTTCCCCAAAAGGTTAAAAAGAGAAATTACATATTGAATGTGTTAAGTTCCGGTAGATATTATAAGATTTTTAGAAATCTTCTTTTGATCTACCTGGCATCCATACAGCATGAAATATTTTTGAATTTCCAAATATTGGTTTTTTTTCTCCATTTTATTAGCTACTTGTATATTTTTATGGAAAAAAAACAAAAACTTGTAAAAGAGTGTCACATTAAATAATATTTGCTTAAATACCTTGTTTATCTATATGAGAATCATTATAGTAAGAAAATGATATCCTGTTTTATATTTATCTATATATATAAAAGTCTAAGCGACCGTTTGACTGTTCGACTTGTAGCTATGATGCGCACTGACCAACAGGGGGTAGATGCTTAATGCACAGGCATGGAAACATGGAACAGACTGATGAATCTCAGAAGGAAGGGGGGAGGAGGGATAGGGGCAAGAGATTAACCAAAGATCTTATATGCATACTAGAGGCCCAGTGCACAAATTCGTGCACTGGTGGGGGCCCTCAGCCTAGCCTGCGGGGATTCGGCCAAAATCAGTATTCTGACATCCCCTAAGGGGTCCTAGGTTGCGAGAGGGTGCAGGCCAGGCCGAGGGACCCCCTGGTGCATGAATCCATGCACTGGACCTCTAGTATGTATATGTTTTAAAACAGAATGTTTCTATTATTTGATCTGTCATTGACTGGAAGTGTGGTTCAGGGAAGTTATTTTATTGTCCTGGGTTCAACTCTCAACCTGAGAAAAGAGGGACTATGCTAGATAAATATGTATTTTCTTAAAATTTTACATTTTATAAAGTTTATGTTTTGGTCTATATGTGCAACTTATGTTTGAAACAGCAATTAAGTTGAAGAACTTCTCATTTTAGTGTTGCAACTTATCAGGTAATATTTAAACATCAATGAAATATTTTGGACATTCTAAATTTTTAAAAAAATATTTAACTAACTTCAATAAGTGTTATTGAGTATTTATTCCTATCAAGGCACTGAACTTATTTTACCCATTGAGCTAAAGACAGTTTAGAGTCCAATGCAATTTATAGATCAAGTATATATTGGGAAAAACATATTAAGAAAGTATATGCATATGTTGAAATGATTTTGAAAATTATATACAAAAAAAATTAAAATTAGTGTATTTATTTTGCAGGATGATGTGTGACAAATACTTGATGGTACCTACTACATATTCGTTTTCATCTTTTTCTTTACAATTGGATTCTGATATTTGTCAGGGTGAAAATACACCATGCAAAAATTATTCAACCGTCTAGATTCCTATGCAGTTAAATTTGTATAACTGACCCATATTTGACTAATTATATATAAGCATCAGTCCACTGGATAGCACTTCCAAAAAGCTGAAGATGCTCTGAAAATGTATCACATTTGACTGGTACTCTTCTTTCTCCCATTGGCTTTCAGGTTAGTACATATAGCAACCATCTTTCAAGCACAAGGCAACAAGCAATAGAGTAAGGATCCTGGAAAAAAAATTAAACAAAACCACCCTCGGAAATGGATTGTATCAGAGAAGTATCTACACCAACTTTATGTCTTAGGCATCCTAATACATGAGGAAAATAGCTCTTAATTTAGATTTCTTTGTAAGTGTATCACCATATGTGAAGATGAGCATTTTAATTTTGTAGTTTCTTCATTTTCCAATTAAATAAATATATACTGATTTAATAACATGAATAGTATAATATAATATTGAAATGATTTGTTGTAATTGTGAATATGGACAGTCAGATGATACATGTTATGCAAATTCAAGTAACCATATTATAAACCTTCTCAGAGAGGAAGCATGTTTTTATTAGAAGGTGTCATTTCTAAATACAGTTAACAATATTACCAAATTAATTGAATTCACAGGCAGTTAAAAAAAAAAGCACCTAATCACCCTATCACTTGACCTCAAGGATAAAGAGCAGTTCATTGGATGGTGTAAATATGAAATAATATATAAGACAGAAGGATCAACCTGTCTAAATCTGTAGAAACTTAGACTTGTATAATATGTTTAAAGAATCCTACATAATAAAAGGCTAATATGCAAATAGACTGAACAACAGAACAACCGAACAACCAGTTGCTATGACGTGCGCTGACAACCAGGGTTGCGCACACAGAACATGACAGGCATTGCAGCGGCGGGATGGTGGAGCAGGTGAGCTGGGGTGCCATACCATCGCTGTCATTGGGGCTAGCATCTGGTGGTTACTGAAAATTCTTTGCGCCCATGCACAGTGGTCCCGCCCAGCACTTGCACCTGCTGCCAGCGCCGGCCCCACTCGCACCCACTGTCGGCCCCAATCACCCCTGAGGTCTTCTTCACCTCTCCCTGCTCCTGAGGGGCAATCGGGGCAGCAGCTGCTGCTTGCACCCACTGATGGTGGCAGTGCCAGCCCTGCTCACATCCTCTGCTGGTGCCGGCCCCAATTGCTCCACACCATCATTGGGTGTGAGCGGGGCCGGTGCTGTGAGCACACGGGAGCAGCGGTGGCAGGAGCGGCGCTGCCAGCAGACAGGGAATTGGGGGCCGGGCGGGGGAGTGGAGGATGGGCCCGAGATCCTCCTGTGCCCACTGCAGCCTCGTGGCCCAGTTTTTTTCAAGGTGCATGAATTCGTGCACTGGGCCCCTAGTATTAAATAATCGAATAACTGTCTTTCTTGGTAATCTATCAACTCTGAGGAGAATGGAGATCCTGAAAATTAAGGTCATTTATAACACTGTGCCTAGTACACAGTTAGTGCCCCAAAATATTTATTATTTAAATATGTGGATAAATGCATTTATTAAAATCCCCTTTAGTTTGATGGTAATAGGGGTGAAAATGACAGGAAATATATTTATTCTTGTTAGTGATTATTTTTTTTCCTGATTGTGTCTCTCACGAGCAGGTTCTTACTATTTTTTGTTTTAAAATCAATATTTTATTGATTTTTTACAGAGAAGAAGGGAGAGGGATAGATAGTTAGAAACATCAATGAGAGAGAAACATTGATCAGCTGTTTCCTGAACACCTCCTACTGGGGATGTGCCTGCAACCAAGGTACATGCCCTTGACCGGAATCGAACCTGGGCCCTTTCAGTCTGCAGGCCGACACTCTATCCACTGAGCTAAACCAGTTAAGGCAGGTTCTTACTATTTAACAAGATGAGATTAATTATCTTAGAAAGGCTAAAAAAGCCTTACTGTAAAAGTAAAGGCAATATGCCTACATATAGCCAACATTAATGACTGGGTATAATTTGAGGGGTTTACTGAACATTTAATATAGATCATGTTAGATATTATAGAATTTAAAAAACAAATATCAGATAATAACTGCTTAAGTCAGTAAATTAATTATATGAGTAGAATTTCAGTATCTTATGTGATTTCTTAATAATTTGGGTGTACTAGTGAAAAAGGATATTTAAGAGACATATGTGACAAGTAGAAAGTCAGATGAATTGTTTAAAACAAATTAGAGGTTTGCCTTTCTTAATTTATATAAATATTTCCTGCAAGATAACATATATTTTTAAAAATTAAATCTGTTCATCTAGCCAATCTCCATTTCATCCTAAATTATAGCTTACTTTTACATAAAGCCATAAAAATTGCATTCTTCCAATTTATGTTGGTAATCAACTGTGACATTAAATGGCATAAATCTTTGTTCAATTTATTTCCTGCTTCTTCGAAGAAATGAAAATAAAGTACATATAAAAATGGTGATTATAGTAAGCACAAGAGATTCTAACTTTTTTGCTAAGTTCTTGGAAGTTTTCATTTGGATTTAAACATTTTCTGCCATTCATCTGTAGCAACAAAAGAAAACGGGCTTTATTATTAAACTGAAGATGACAGCTTAAAACTTAAACTTTTTTACAATTTCAGATCAGTTTAAGAAACATCACTCAAACATAGCCCTGTGTTGTCTAGCTTAAACCTCAGGCAATGACAGTGAACGTAGTGTAAGGGTACTAGGCAACCAGCCAGATGGATCCAGACCAGTAACTCTCCTGAAACTGACTCATTCCTTTCCTTGGGAGCATGTGTAGATCAATCTGTACCTAAACTTTTTCTTACTCATGAAAGTTAAATTATCAATGATAATAAGATGATCTGTAGATTTGTGACTTAATTTACAGAGCACTTTTGAAATGGAAAAAAAAATTAATTACTAACTATAGAGTAGATTATTATAAGGAAAAACTTCAAATGCATCAAATTGGATAAAGTAGTATAATTAAATCCTCCAAACATCAAATGTTCAAAAATTACCAAGATTTCTCTTGCTCCGTTTATTGTCATCAAAGTTTGTCACCTAAAATTTGTAGAGAAACCTCAGAACGTCATGATGTTAACTTTATACATTTCAATTTGCATTTTTATGAAGATAAGCATTTATTAATAAACCGCTCTGCTTATGTGACACATGACAAAAACAAATCTTTGGATTCATCAATACCCAGTTAATTCTAGGAAGGCCATGAAGAAAAGTTTAAAAAGAAGTATAACTGATATTAAAAAAAAGAAAAGAAGAAATTCTCAATTAAAACCACAAAAAGCAGGAGAATGAAAGACAAATTAGCAACCAAGAGCTAGGGCAACAAGTAGAAAAAAGCAACACATATTTTTTATATTAATACAATTATATCAATAATCACTCTGAATATGAAAGTCTAAACGCACCAATTAAAATATAGATTGTCAGAGTGAACAAAAAATAAGACACAACTATAAATTATCTACAAGAAGCCTACTTTAAATAAAAAGACACGTATAGATTAAAATTAAACAGATGGAAAAATATATACCATACTAATACTATTCAAAAGAAAGCAGGAGTAGTCCTATAATTTCAGACAAAGTAAATTTCAAATCATGAAAAGTTATCAGAGATAATGAAAGGCATTTTACAATCATTAAACAGTGAATCCCTTAAGAAGACGTAACACCTTTAATATCTATGACTTTAAGAAGTATCAAAATATGTGAGGTAAAAACAGATAGAATTAGACAAAGAAATAGATGACTCCTTTGATATAATTTGAGATTTCAACACCCCTCTCTCAGAAATGAACAGAAGGCAGAAAATCAGTAAGGAAATAATGAAAATCAACAACAATTAACCTATAGATTATTCAACAAAGGCAGAGTTCATATTGTTCTCAAGCTTACATGAAACATTCACCAAGAACATACACATTCTGAGCCATACAACACATCTTGACAAATTTAAACTAATGGAATTCATACAATGTCCACTCTCAGACCACCATGGAAATAAACTACATGCATGCCAAAGAAAAAATTTCAATAGAAATTTTAAAATATTTTGAACTAAATGAAAAGTAAACCACAAATTATCAATATTAGTGGGCAGCAGTAAAAGCAGTACTTAGAGGAAAGTTTATAGCATTTAAAATGCATATTATAAAAGAGAAAATCTAAAATTAATAATGTATTTTTTGACCTTAAGAACTATTAAAAGAAGCAAATTAAATCCAAAGTTAACAGAAAGATAATAGGAATTAGAGCAGAAGTCAATGAAATTGAAACCAGAAAGTCAGTAGAGAAAATCTTCAAAACTAGAAGCTACTTCCTTATAAAAGATTAAATAAAATTGATAATACTCTAGCCAGACTACTTAAAGAGAAAAAGAGGATACAAATTATTAATATCTGAAATGAAGAGGCAGACATCACTACAGATCATATGAACATCAAAGGATAAGAAAGAAACACTATGAACAACTCCATGCTCAGAAATTTGATATCCTCGATTAAATATACCAATTACTTAAAGGGCACAATCTGCCAAAATTCACACAAAAAGAAATGCAAACTTTAACAGGCTTACATCTATCAAAGAAATCAAATTAATAATAACCTTCCATAACAGAAAGCACTAGACCCAGATAGATTCAATGATGAGTTTATCAAACGTTTAATAAGAAATTAAAGAGGATAGAAACAGGAGGAAAATTTCCTAACTCATTCTATAAAGCCACTATTACCATAATATCAAAACCAGAAAAAAAATTACAAGAATAAAACCTAATTACTAATATCATTCATGAACAATGAATGATAAAAATCTTCAACAAATCAAGTGGCTTTCATTCCAGATATGCAAGGCTAGTTCATTATCTGAAAATCAAATAATGTAATCCATCACATCAACAGGGAAACAAGAAAATTACATGATCATATCAATATATACAGAAAAATTGATTGACAAAATCCCCAAACTATCCATGATAAAAACTCTCATTAAACTAAGAATACAGGAGAACTTTCTTAAATTGGTAAAGAACATTTGCAAAAAAAACCTACAGCTAACATCATACTTAATTGTGAGAAACCTGAAGTCTTCCCTCTAAGATTAGGAACAAGGCAAGGATGTTCCCTCTTACTATACCATCAACATTACACTGAGTCATAGCTAATGAAATAAGATAAGAACATGAAATAAAATGTATATAGATTTGGAAAGAAGAAATAAAGCTGGCTTTATTTGCAGATGACCTGGCTGTCTATTTAGAAAACCTGAAAGAATTGACCAAAAAAATCCTAGAACTAATAAGTGATGACAGCAAGTTAGAGGATAAAAAGTTAATATATAAAAGTCAGTAACTTTCCTATATGCCAGATATGAACAATGTGAAATTAAAAACACAATACCAATTACACTAGAGCCCTTACAATAAAATATTTAAGTATAAATCTAACAAAATATGCATAAGATCTATCTCAGGAAAACTACAAACTCTGATGAACAACATCAAATATCCAGTTCATACTAAAATATCTTGGATTATCTCAAACATTTCTCTTTTGGGGTTCAAAGTAAGGTTCCAAATAAAGTCTACACATTACTTTTTGGTTATAATCAAGTTAATATATAAAAGTCAGTAACTTTCCTATATGCCAGATATGAACAATTTGAATTTGAAATTAAAAACACAATACCACTTACACTAGAGCCCTTACAATAAAATATTTAAGTATAAATCTAACAAAATATGCATAAGATCTATCTGAGGAAAACTACAAAACTCGAACAACATCAAGTATCCAGTTCATACTAAAATATCTTGGATTATCTCAAACATTTCTCTTTTGGGGTTCAAAGTAAGGTTCCAAATAAAGTCTACACATTACTTTTTAGTTATAATCTTTTAAGTCTCTAAACCTAGGCTAGTACTTCTTTCCCCTTTTATATCATTTATTGAAGAAATATAGCACTTTAATAAAGACCCATAGCTTTATGTAGTATGATATTTCTCTTTCCATGTATGGTGGTATATTTTAAGTCTAATTTCATAGGCTGCAAAATCTTTAAATGTTGATAATGTTAGTAATACTAGAGGACCAGTGCACGAATTCGTGCACTGGGGGAGGGGGGGGGCACGTCCCTCAGCCCGGCCTGTGCCCTCTCGCAGTCTGGGAGCCCTCAGGGGATGTCCCTCAGGGAGCGGGCCTAAGCCAGCAGTTGGATCACCAGGGGCAGCTCCTGCGCTGAGCATCTGCCCCCTGTGCATGGGTTCGTGCACATTGAAAGGAAATGAATTAGAAGGAATATTTTAATATTGCATTCGCGTCTTGCTAATGAAAAGAAAATAGGATTCTACCGAGTTTCCTATTGCACTGACCACCAGGGGCAGCTCCTGCACTGAGCATCGGCCCCCTGGTGGTCAGTGGGCACCATAGTGACTGGTCGTTCCGCCGTTTGATTTGCATATTAACCTTTTATGCCTGCAGGATCGGGCCAAAACTGGCTCTCTGACGTACCTCGAGGGGTCCCAGATTGCAAGAGGGTGCAGGCCAGGCAGAGGGACCTCACCAGTGCACGATCAGGGCCAGGGAGGGATACGGGAGGTTGGCCAGCCGGGGAGGGACTATGGGAGGGCTTCAGGGCATGTCTGGCCCATCTCACTCAGTCCTGATCGGCCGGACCCCAGTATCAAGCTAACCTACCGGTTGGATCATCTGCCCCTTGGTGGTCAGTGCACATCATAGCGATTGGTCGACTAGTCAACTATCTGCCCCCTGGTGGTCAGTGCACGTCATAGTGAGCGGTTGAGCGGCTTTAGCATATCATTAGTATATTATGCTTTGATTGGTTTAACAGATGACTGGACACTTAGCATATTAGGCTTTTATTATATAGGGCTAGTGTCCCAGTGCATGGATTCGTGCACATTGAAAGGAAATTAATTAGAAGAAATATTTTAATGTCATATTCACGTCTTGCTAATGAAAAGAAAATAGGATTCTACCGAGTTTCCTATCTACCTACTCCAGGACTTCTGTGAGGATCAAATGAGATGAGGCACAGGAAAATGCTTCACAAACATTTGCTTAAACTGTAAAATGTTTGCAGCTGGCTATAAAGCAAGTCAGGTTCCTGGGCTGAAAAAACTCCAAGGAAGCTAGTCACTAGGGCGAGGAAGCTGGGTGTTGCTACGTGATGTCATTACCCAGTGCCCACAGCCACCAATTCCAAGCTGGGCTGAGCTGTGAGACACATTTTACACCATGGGGTCTTAGCAGCATTGGCTGTGATTTGGTGAGGTGTTGCTCTGAGGTGGTGATGGGACCTGTGTCGCACTTGGGGGAAGCCAAGTGTTGGTTTATCAGCACCAGGTCCGTGGTGCTCTTTATTTTTAAACTAGAAGCCCAGTACACAAAAATTTGTGCACTGGCGGGGAGAGGGGGTCCCTCAGCCCAACCTGTGCCGTCTCAGTCTGGGACCCCTTGGGAGATAACCACCTGCTGGCTTAGGCCCGCTCCCCTGGTGGCAGATGGCACGCCCAATCCCACAGTGTCTGTCCCCTCACCCCCGGTTGCAGATGGCAGGCTCGGATCCTGAGCTGGGTTGGGTGGCTGCTCAGATAGTGCTGCTGCCCACCCCACCCGCCCAGCCCCACACACCACAGGCCAAGATCTCGCGCTGGTGCAGCCAGCGGCTAGGGATCACGCTGCCGCCAGCCCCAGGCAGGGTGGTGTGTTTTGTCAGCACCAGGTCCGTGGTGCTGTTTATTTTTAAATGGCCAGTGTGCATCATGGCAGCTCCTGCATTGAGCATCTGCCCCCTGGTGGTCAGTGTGCATCATAGCTACCAGTTGGATGGATGCCTTTTATATATATAGATGGATGCTCAACTTATACCTTCTAGCTTTGAACTGCTCATGAAGACATCGCCCTACTTGTATCTCAGAGTCCATTCCAACTCCACCCCTCATAATGTCTTGTCCATCTTTGTTTGTCAGAGACACCTGGAGGGGTTTGCAACAGTGGAGGAAAAAATCAAACAAGTTTTCAGAAGCAAAACTACTCTTGCTATTTTACTCTAGTGTTTTAACTGGAAAATCTCACCACCAAATCTCGGTCAGTACTGCCTGTTTGAACATGCCCTGGGAGAACAGCCCAATGAATCCACTCAAAGTGTCAGCATGGGGTACTATTTCATAATAGTCTAGGGCTTGGGTACAGAGTTGGAGCAGAATGGCCCTGTTACTGATTCCATTTTGCAATTTATCATACAAACCTCAGGGGAACAATATTGTCTTTTTTTTAAATACAGAATTCATTTCACTTTTACCCAAACCTTTTCCACAGCGGCTTAAAACTATTCCATAAGCCAGTGAGAAAGCATATCCCATTCCATCTTCTCTATCTGCTTTTAGTTCCTTTTCCCAGATGCCCTTGCATTAACACCCCTCTCCCCAAAATGGACAGAGACTTCCCTTTTTTCATCTCAAAAAGACCCCATGCATAGGAACATCCTCAGGGATCTCTGGTCCTTTCCATTAATAATCAGAATTTTGTCTGGGTTCTGATGAAAGAACCTAGAAATGAGTACCAGGTGGTATTAGGCAAACAAGAAGAGACATACATAATGAAATGGAGAATATAACAAAAACACATTCATAATCTGGATTGGCTAAAGATGACATTTCAGATCATTGGAGAAATAAGTGTGGGGAAAACTTGGTAGTCATATGTATAAAAACTGATAGGAATAAACTTCACTCTACCTTAGGAATCATTTCAGATTCATCAAGGATCAGTATATAAGAATAAAACCATGTTTTAGCATTACAATAAAATATTGATAAATTCAGCTACATAACAAGAAGCTCTACAAAAAAAATACATGCCACTCATTTCACAGAGAAAGAGCCATTTTTCACAATATATAAAAACAGCTCTCACATAGCAATAATAGAAAAATCAATAATAATAGAAGAATGAGCATGAGCTATAATGAGATTTCTCAGGGAAAAAAATGAATCTTAATGGATGAGAAATGTTTATACTCAATCACAATAACAAAAATATAAATTAAAATTGTACTAATAGTTTTTCTCCTTTAATATTGGCAACAATTAAAAAATTTGAGAACACATTGTGTTTACGGAAGTTTGGGTAAAACAGACTTCATAGTACATCAATGCAATAAAATTCTACAGGGCTGGTTAAAAATTATTTTAAAAGCTTTTTACACAACGAAATGAATTATTTCCAAGACATATTGCTAAGTAAAAATGGTAAGCCATACAATAGTATAACTAGGATGCTATTGTATAGTTGTGTGAAAAAAGAAGGTGTGTGCATGTATTCATATGCACAATTGATTATATGAACATAAAATGTGTGTGGAAAGTAACCAAAGAAAATGTTAATATGTTTTTTTCAAAGAAATAAAGTGTTTAATTGAATATTAGGTATATCAAATGGGCTTTTCACTGTTCATTCTCATTTCTTTATACTTTGAATTTGAACTAGTTTAATACAAGACATCAACAAAAATTATTAATTAAAAAATTTTAAAGTTTCAAGTATGATGTTAGAAAATATACTAGCAGTCATAAATATTTTTTTATTATGTTGAAAATTTATTCAAACAGGTGTATTCATTTGCTCTTCTGCCTCCCTCTTCCACATTTAAAGGACACGTGATTACATTGAGCCTGCCCACATAATCTATACCAGTGCTCGGCAAACTGCGGCTCAGGAAACCGTGGCTCGCGAGCCACATGCGGCTCTTTGGCCCCTTGAGTGTGGCTCTTCCACAAAATACCGGCTCTTCCACAAAATAGCCGCATGTGGCTTGCAAGTCGCGATTTGCCGACCACGGGTCTATACTAATAAAAGGGTAATATGCTAATTAGAATGGGTGACCGGCCATCTTCTGGACATCTGACTTCCTTCTGGACAAAGCCACAGTGGTGGGGGCTGAGGCAGAGGCAGTTAGGGGTGATCAGGCTGGCAGGGGAGGGCAGTGTGGGCAATCAGGCCTGCAGGGCAGGGCAGTTGGGGGCCATCAGGCCAGCAGGGGAGGGCAGTTGTGGTTGGGGGACACCAGGCCGGCAGGGGAGGGCATTTGGGAGCGATCAGGCTGGCAGGGCAGTTGGGGGCCATCAGGCTGTCAGGGGAGCAGTTAGGTGGTGATCAGGCTGGCAGAGGCAGTTATGGGCGATCAGGCAGGCAAGTGGTTAGGAGCCAGCAGTCTTGGATTGTGAGAGGGATGTCAGACTGCCAGTTTAAGCCCGATCCTGCAGAAATCGAGCCTAAACCGGCAGTCAGACAATCCCCCGAAGGGCCCCAGATTGGAGAGGGTGCAGGCTGGGCTGAGGGACACCACCCCCTGTGCACAAATTTCATGCACCGGGCCTCTAGTCAAGGATAATCTCCTGTTTTACAGTTAACTAATGAGCACTCATAATTTCTTCTCCAACCTTAACTGTCCCTTATGTAACATAACATTCTCACATTAGGTTATAAATATCTTGATGGGGCCATTGTTCTGACTACCATATAGGCAACTTTGGGGAAACACCTCCACTTTTCTAATGTGTAGAATGGAGATACTGTCACCTCAAATACACCCTTTGAGGCAGCATGGAGGGACCTGAAGACTATTATGCTAAGAAAATAAGCCAGTCAGAGAAAAACAGGTATCACATGATCTCACTCATATGTGGAATCTAATAACAAAATAAAGTGAACAAAATAGATCCAGAGCCGTAGAAGCATGGAACAAACTGACGAATCTCAGAAGGAAAAGAGGAGAGATTAACCAAAGGACGTAATATGCATAACCCATGGACACAGATAATAGTGCAGTGAAGCCCTGGGGGTGGAGTGAGTGTGGGGTGGAGGGGATCAATGGGGGAAAAAGGGACATCTGTAGTACTTTCAACAATAAAGATAAATTTTTAAAAAACACTATTTTGCACTGAGCTCTTTTTGCTAAATGGAAGTCTGAATTATGCTACATTAAACAGCATAGCTTTAGGAGTTAGAGAGGTATTGATACCAACATGGTTAAGTCTGTCACCTTCCTGAAATTGGACCTTGAGATATTTCCTTAAATTTCTTAGCTTTGTTTCCTTAATTCTATATGGGAATAAAAGTATGTACTTCCTAGAGCTGTTGTGAGAATTAAGTAATGTATATAAAGTGCAAAAGGCACAATGGTGAGGCTATTTCATTCTAACAGAACAGTTGAATCTTAAAACTTAATGTTAAATTTTAAAATTGTAGAATATGTACATTGTATCATAATTTTTATGTACTCAAGTCAAAGGAAAGAAATATAAACACAAAACTTAGAGGCATGATTACTGCTGAAGCTGCATGGGGGAGAGATTCATGGAGAAGCATTTGGGAACTTAGATTTTACTGAAAATATTCTAATTCTTAAAGTCAGAGGGTAAATTCACAAAGTATTAATTCATTGTTTTGCTAGGATAGTTCCAAACTTACAAAAAGGCTATCAACACCTATCTAACCGTCTGTGTTTACCAAATGTTATATGATAAAATGTTTTAATTCATAAATTTTTAAAAACTCAAAATACCGCAATTAGAATGAGTAATTACAAAAAATCTGGTAAAGAAGAAATGCCAATTTAATATACAAAAATAATCACTGTATCACCTTTCTAATATATAAATTAACCTATTAGTTATTTAATTATAATAAGATAGGATACTCTGATATAATACCAGTAGGAAATTCAATAAAGCCAAATATTTTTAGAGAGATGTTGATTCCATTTATTTAAATCTTCTCAATTAAAGCTTCTTTCATTAAATTATTAATACTTCTTTTTATCCTAATTACTTCCTTTGGATTGGATCCTACAGTCCAGTTCACTCCTAGTAAATTTTATTGGGCTTACCCCACAGTAAATCCTTATGAGTGAACTCAGCACACACATCAAATGAGGAAAAGAAAAATGAACCTAAAGAAAATTGACCTGCATCCTTCAAATGACTTTGAAACAACCACAGAGCATTTTAAAAATCAAGTTGAGAACTATTTAGCCTACTGAGTATCCTAGAAAGAAAATGCTCTTTACACTAAAAAGAAAAAAAAAAAAAGCTGGCTCCAAAGAAACATACAGATTAAAAGCTTCTTATCAATAAAAAAGATCTAATTACTATTGTCAGGACCATCTTTTATACAGCACCTCAACACTCAAGAGAGGATACCATCTGGGCTGATTTCAGTTAGATGGTGAAGGTAACCTAACAGAAATGTCAGCAATAAAAACTGCTTTCTCAAATCTTTCTGATTAAATATTCTAGCATAAATTCACTCAAGAGTTTTTAGAGAAATCATAGAAGTTCCTTTGTACATTCTCGAAAAGTTTGTCCTGAAACTCACAAATTTCTTAAAGTCTATTCTATAATTTGATTCATGTTATACATCCTTAATTGAACTATGATTTTCAGTCTTTTTCAGTGATATCATGAAATCAGAATGATTCAACTCTCTATGATGATTGAAGGAGCATGTGCCTTTAGTTCCTCCTTCTTTTTTTAAAAGGTGGCTGGTTGGTCAATGAACTAAAATCTGTGGGGCTGGATGAGGGCAGGTCAACAGATTTGTCCTTCAAAAGGAAATGTATTGTGGATTAGACTGGTTGTCCTTGCTAAATCTCTCTCTAATATAAAAATACTCTGAGCTATTTCTACCATATGAAGCTCACTGACTTTATTACCAATAAATAAAAATTCCTAATTATGGAATTATTCTAGTTCCTTGCCTTTTAGAATCAGAGTTTTATTTTAAAGTATGTCAATAATGATTTGTAAACTCAAGAATAGGATTTGTGAACATTCAGGAATGCTTATTAGATATCCTGAGCAACAGTATTCTAATCTACTTCATGTACACTGAAAAGAGTGACAGAATTTTCTCCTTATAATTCATTTGGGAAATTCCTATTTTTTAAGCTTTGACTTATTTTTCTATCTCAAAAAAATATCCACTCCTCTACTAATTAATATGAAGTTTTTTAAAAAGATGGACCTTTGCTTAATTGAATTATTATCTCCTCATTGAGCAAGTTGTCACTGAAGTTAATGATGGTGTTTATGGTCTGTTTATCGGGAAGCATTATCCAAACACAGACACTAAAAATGATCTCCAGCCCAGCCAGTGTGGCTCAGTGGCTGAGCATCGATCCATGAACCAAGAGGTCACCGGTTTGATTCCTGGTCAGGGCACATACGTGGGATGCAATCTCCATCCCCAGTTAGGGGTATGCAGGAGGCAGCCGATCAATGATGTTTCTCTCTCATAGATGTTTCTATCTCTCTATCTCTCTCCCTTCCTTTCTCTTTAAAAAAATCAATAAAAACATATTTTAAAAAATGAAAAATATGGTGCATATATATATATATATATATGTGTGTGTGTATGTGTGTATCAATAAGTTTTAAATTAAAAATGATCTCCATTATGTATCCTATCTAATAAAAGAGAAACATGGTAATTAGCTGTAATTCCGCTACCCTTCCCATTGGCTAATCAGGGAGATATGCAAATTAACTGCCAACCAAGATGGAGGCCGGCAGCCAGGCAGCTTGA
>NW_005362227.1:82840-86685 GCF_000412655.1 Myotis brandtii | reverse complement strand
TATTCTTTCTCACTCTACTTAAAAATTTGTATACCAGATGTAATAAAGCACAGGAGATATATTTGTCAACTTGCTAAGCTGTAATGTATATGCTGCAAATATCAGAATGTTTTTTACTAAGAGATCACTTAATTTCACCAAACCTCTACCCCAACAGTTTTCCAGAATTATCTGGAGAATTATTGAACACTAGAGGCCTGGTGCATGAAAATTCATGAACTGGAGGGGGGGGTCCCTCATCCTGGCCTGCCCCCTCTCACAGTCGGGGACCCCTCAGGGGAAGGAGATGCCCCATCACACCTCTGCTGCTGCCACTGCCAGCAGTGCAAGCCTCAGGTGGTCCTGGTTACCTGAGCCTCGGGCAGCCCTGGTTATCTGAGCCGCCTTCTTGTGGCTGTGGGCGCCGCCATCTTTGAGGACGTGACAGCAAATTAGCATATTCCCTCCTTATTGGCTATGGGCACCGCCATCTTTGAGGGTGTGGGAATGTGCTGGTGGCCACCTGTCTGAGTTAGGGGAAGGGGTCTTGGGGGTTTAATAACTCTATACCAGGCTTTCCTGCTTTCACTTCTATGCCTCACCCTTGCTTTCTGTATGATTGGTGCTTCCAAGCCCCCAACCATTCTGGGATTCTGAGACAAACCACTTTGCTGTCTCTTTGGTTATCTCAAACTTCATCTGCCTTAAAACAATTACCTCTTTGCTTTCCAGCTTCCAAAATTTGTTAAAATTTTAAACTCACAATCTCTCTTCCATTTATATCTTCTTAAATCCCTTTACTGTCTTATGGAAAGACACATAGATAAATTGATATAATCAATCCCTCTATTTTAACCAAGCTCCCAGGTTCCACAACTGCAATTTTAATAATGCATCTCATTGCATTAATATACCATCTATATGTATAAAAGCCTAAGTGACCATCCGACCATCCAACCAGTAGCTATGACACACACTGACCACCAGGGGGCAGATGGTCAATGCAGGAGCTGCCGAGCTACTGTGACTTGGCAGCTGTGGTTCTCTGGTGACGCACCAGGGAACCAGAGAGGAACAAGTCGGATTCTGGGGTGCCTCACCAGAGAACCACCCTCTCACAATCCAGGACCCCTCAGGTGATGTCAAAGAGCTGGTTTTGGCCCAATCCCCGAAGGCCAGGCCAAGGGACCCCACCTGCCGAGGGACCCTCTGCTTACTCCCTAGACAACCTTAGAGCCCCGGTGCCACCCCAGGAGCAGCTGGCTGGGGAGGAACCGGGGAGTTTGGCTCCAAGGCATGTCTGGCTTTTCTCGCCCAGTCCTGCTTTCTTTTTTTTTTTTTTTTTCCTTTTCTATTCTTTCTCACTCTACTTAAAAATTTGTATACCAGATGTAATAAAGCACAGGAGATATATTTGTCAACTTGCTAAGCTGTAATGTATATGCTGCAAATATCAGAATGTTTTTTACTAAGAGATCACTTAATTTCACCAAACCTTTACCCCAACAGTTTTCCAGAATTATCTGGAGAATTATTGAACACTACAGGCCCGGTGCATGAAAATTCATGCACTGGAGGGGGGGTCCCTCATCCTGGCCTGCCCCCTCTCACAGTTGGGGAGCCCTCAGGGGAAGAAGATGCCCCATCACACCTCTGCTGCTGCCACTGCCAGCAGTGCAAGCCTCAGGTGGCCCTGGTTACCTAAGCATCGGGTGGCCCTGGTTACCTGAGCCTTGGGCGGCTCTGGGTGGCTGGGGGGCTGAGGGCACTGGGGGACTCAAGAGGCAGGCACCCCAGTGGGGCTGAGGGGACTTGGCGCTGCCATCTTGTGGCTGTGGGCGCTGCCATCTTTGAGGGCGTGACAGCAAATTAGCATATTCCCTCCTTATTGGCTGTGAGCGCTGCCATCTTTGGGGGTGTGCCAGTCAATTAGCATATTCCCTCCTTATTGGCTGTGAGCACCGCCATCTTTGAGGGCGTGACAGTCTATTAGCATATTCCCTCTTTATTGGCTGTGGGTGCCACCTTCTTTGAGGGCATGGCCATCAATTAGCATATTCCCTCTTTATTAGATAGGACATTATGTCTACCTGACTTCCCACAGCCTAAGTCCGTGACTATAATTTTCATTTAATTAAGGTAAAGAGTTGGCAAGTTTCTTTTTTAAAACCAGTAATTGTTTTTTCTTCAGTTGTTATAAACTGGGACCCAAATTCAATTTTTATGTGTAATTGTATTAAGAATGATTTTTATTTGAGATCATCATGTACAATAGGCAAGAGTAAACAGTTTACTAAAACCAAGGTTATCATTTGCACCAAACTTAATGATTGATATCTATCTTTTATAAATCACTGTGTTTTAAGTCAATCGTTTTTATAAACTCTAAGTGCCTATAATTCACTAAAGGATCTTACTTACAGTCTTCTTCTAATTCAGGAATTTTAAAGTGAGTTTTGAGATTCTCAATTTCTAGCAAGCTCCCAGGTGTTCCCTATACTTGCTTGTACATGACACCTTCAGAAACATAGGGCCTTCTTGAGTAAGAAGTTATTAGGGTACTGAGAGGAGGTCATAAATCAAAGTTAAATCACTTTCATTTTCAAAGGAATATAGTCAAATTTTCCAGCTCATCTTTTCTTAATATTCTCTCAAACCACCTATCCTTTTCGGGAGCTTGCATTATTTTTATATAGAAAAGCTAATATACTACATAAATGATATCTGAAGGAAGTGGCAAAACTGAAACGCTTAATGTATATGAATTTTTTCTTTTTTAAAATTGAGATACAATTGACATATAACATTATAGTACATTCAGGTGTATAACATAATATTTGATATATGTGTATATTGTGAAATGATAAACAATAATTTTAGTTAACATCCACCACCACACAATTTCTTTCTTGTGATGAGAAATTTTAAGATTTGATCTCTTAGCAAATTTCAAGTATATGATACAGGATTAACTGCAGTCACCATGCTGTACATTACATCCCCAAGACCAATTTATTTTATAACAGATAATTTGTACCTTTGAACCACCACACATTTCACCCAACACCTACATACCCTATGCATCTGGCAATCACCAATATGTTATCTGTATCTATGAATTTGGTTTTGTTTTGTTTTAGATTCCACGTATAAGTGAAATAATAATGTGTTTGTCTTTTTCTGTTTGCCATGGTTTTTTTAAAAAATATATTTTATTGATTTTTTACAGAGAGGAAGGGAGAGGGGTAGAGAGTTAGAAACATCGATGAGAAAAACATTGATCAGCTGCCTCCCTCACACCCCCCACTGGGGATGCACCCGCAACCAAGGTACATGCCCTTGACCAGAATCGAACCTGGGACCCTTTAGTCCGCAGGCCAAAGCTCTATCCACTGAGCTAAACTGGTTAGGGCTGCCATGGGTTTTTAAAAGAGTAAATAGCCTATAGTCATGTCTTCTCTTTCGCCCTTATACTTAGAAACTTCTCTATGCTATAATTATCTATATATTTGCTAATTGAAAATAAAAGATTTATGCCAATATTTTACATGTATTTACTTTACATGCATTATTTAATAGTTTAGCCCTAGCCAGTTTGGCTCAGTGGATAGAGTGTTGGCCTGAGGAACGAACAGTCCCAGGTTCGATTCCAGTCAAAGGCAAGGGCAGGTACCTTGGCGGCAGGCTCCTCCCTAGCCTGGGCCCTGGTCAGGGCATGTGCATGAGGCAAACAATTGATGTGTTTCTCTCGCAGTGATATTTCTCTCTGTCATCCTGTCTTTCTTCCACTCTCTCTAAAAATCAATGGAAAAATATCCTTGGGTGAGGATTAAAAAAAAAGTTTAGAATAAAGAATATATATATAT
>NW_005362227.1:29946-82065 GCF_000412655.1 Myotis brandtii | reverse complement strand
CTCTCTCTCTCTCTCTCTCTCACACACACACACACTTTACATGTACATGACTTGCTGCCCCCCCCGCCCCCAGCGAAAATTCCCATTCATTTTAATTACATGTTTTCCTAAATAAACCTTTAACATTTTGAAAGATGGATATTTGGAAATTTCTGAAATTCCCTATGGGTGGGGGGTGGATTGGGGGAATAGTACTATGGATGACACTAGCTCATTTGAAAATATTTCCAGTGAGGAAACTAGTAACTGTAAACATGTTTCAATGGTCTCACAAAAACATGTGATTTTGAATTAAAGTCCAAAAGAGAGGAAAAAACTCAATCCATATGCCAAGGCCTTTATATAACACATGAATTCTTCAGGAGAAGTAATTTGATTTTACATTTTTTAATAAATAAAAGGAACATTACACTTGAGATTATACTCTAACTACATTTAGTGGGGTCTAATTAGAATAATCATCATTTACCAGTATAAAACTAGGAACTTTTGATTAGATTAACAGGTTTATTTTTCTAAGCAAAAATGCTATGAGATTTGATGCAAACTAATATTATCTGTACCAATAAGACCTGAAGAAATTGATTTCATAAAATAATGTTAAATATTTTCTTATTTACTTGAAAAAAAATTATGAATGTACTTGCTATATTGGGGAAACCAAAAGAAAGACAAAGAACAAGGGAAGTTGTTCACATGTTTAATCTTTGAAAATATCTGTCAAGTTTTACAGGGTGACAAAACCTGCTTTACTGATATACAGGCCTTGGCTCTGCTTTAGTGCCAAGAGTAGAAATTATAACCTAACAATTATAATCACCATTAAAAATAATTAGTATATCTTGATCACCATCACTTTAGCCTACCTTAGCATCTGAGAGTATAATCCTTATTTGAAAAAAATAAATTACCTAGACACGTAAAGGCTCCTTATACAAGAATCATAACATGAGCAAATCTTTCTTTTTACTTTTTTCTCAATGGCTGAATGCTACTTCCATCCCCCACTCTGACAGCATAGGATGCATACTGATTTTTCAGTGCATGGAAATTGAACGAGTAAACACAAGACAAATGATCAGAGATATAGGTTACTTACTTTGGTATGTCTTCATTTTGAATGAATATCATGGGTTTCACAATTAAGACAGCAGAGAATTGTGTTCTAAACAGAAAATATAAGGAAAGAGATCACTTTCTTTAAAGTGTTTAATATTTGAGGAAAATTAAAGTCAATGTCTTTTATCACACACAAAAAAATTGAATGGAAACAATAAGATACTTAGAAGTATAAAAAAGACTTGTATTTTGATTACTACTGCACTTTTTTTGGTATTTCTTGTGTCCCTTGTTTTTCAATATTTTATGTCAAAGGAAATTGTCACATACATTAGAGGCACAAATGCACAAATAGAAAAGCACACTATATTTCCAAGTAAACAACTACATAATAGAGGAGATATTTAATTGGGTTGGTAAAGATTCTCATAGGAACACAATGCTAAGAATATAAAACTATAAAAATTGAGAAGTGTCTCTTCTTTAAAAAGAGAAAAGATAGTTATCCATGGTACTAACTTAAATAAAATTTTTATGAAACATATATGTGAGCTAATACAGTAATATTTCAAATAGATTCTAATTACAATAGCAAAGCATTTGTAAAAGTACTGTAGAGGTTAACTAAAATGAAAATAACTGGCTGAACTCCACTTATTATTTGACATATAAAATGAAATAGAAAGGATGAAATGGATATGTTATTATGTTCATGGATATTCAACACATGTTTGCTATGCACAGGAGAATTGAAACTGTAAGGTAAGAAGAAGAATTTTTAAGCTTAAGCACTAGACTTATGCATCTTAATTAGTGTTTCCTTCTTCAAAATAGTCGTCTTGCTGTCCCAAAATATTTTAAATTATTCTATTAAGATTGTCTTCTATATCAGAAAACAATTCTATGAATAATAGACTGAAGGACAGAAAAACTGTATCCTTTGAGACTGAACTCAGTTTTATGATAATAGTTGCACATAATGAAGACAGTGCTAAGCTCAAGCAGAGCATTATCATTGAGTGCCAAAGATAAGGTATAACTGAAAAGATTGAGGGAAGTTTAAAATGTGGACTAGAAACTAATTCTGAAAGCACTTCCAAACTGTGTCAGGAAAGAAGCACCAAAGAAATATTAAATTGCATTCTAAGTGCCTTCCTTAGTAGATATCACTTATGGGGATATAAATGTTTAGGACATTACATTTTAAAAAGTGAGAATCACTTGTATCATTTAGAATCTCATAGAAGCATGTGCATTTAGAATAAATTAACACTTTAATCTTCATGAGAGAGGATAAAATTAATTTTAATGCAAATTATAGATAAAACAACAACAACATACTGAATGGAGATAGACAATTAGGCTAGCCTTGCTACCTACCTCCTAATATTTCTTCTCCGGCAATACGAACAACACCAGGGAATAGATTCTCAGCGTAAATTGATGAGAATCACAAATTTCAAATTAACTCTGAGTGATCAAAAGGAAAATAGAGCAAATCCAGGCCCCAAGTTTCTGGTTCACAATCTCGGGAATTCCCTTTAGGGAAATTTGAAACTGGCCCTTCAACAACAGAGCGCAGGTAGAGCCTGAAGGGAGAGCCCAAAGGAGGCGGCAGGTCTAACAAACAAGAAAATTCAGAGGCTTGTCTTCCAGGCCACAAAATGAGTAATCTCCGCACCCGCCCACCTGAAGCTTAAAAGTTCATATAGAATAGATAGAGGCTTTTACCAGGTTCAGTCACGTGTGCCTGGGTCCAGGTGAGCTCAGTAACACCTGACTCTCGCAAGATCTTGCCCTCAATCCTGCTCAGCTGTGGGAACAGTGGGCGGGATGCAAGGGAGGCCCGAGGAACCTCTGCTTGCGAATCCAGAGTGCTGGTCAGCCTGAGGTCGGGTCAACCTGAGGTCGCAATCTCCATGACCAACTCCAGTACAACCTCAAGCCACCATAAGCCTCTTCTTCATCAAAGGTAGGCCAAAAAAATAGGGGCGGGAAGCAGAAGAGGGAAGTGATTGAAGTGGCCCAAGTTTGATCAAAAACTGCCACCAGAAAGTCTGAAAATACTCAAAATACGTCCATGCTTAGAATGTAGGCTGCAGAGAATAAACCCCAGAGTATAGTTGATTGAAAGGGGGCAGTGATGCTTTCGAGGGAAGGGTGCAATTTGAAGAGCCAGATGCAATTCCATGTTTAGACTTTGAAACTTGTAGATTCTAAGGAAGAAAAAGACAAAAATAAAGGCAGAAGTACCTTTTAGAATTGGGGTAGGAAAGGAGAAATATGAAACTTTTAAAAGATCCTCCAAGACAAAATAAATCCATAAAATAAGGCTTACAATCAATCACACCAGTACCAAAACAAACAAGAAAAGCCACCAAAGAAACTAAGTTTCTATTCTGACAGAAAAGGTACCATTAAACTATAAACCTTGCAAAATGCCTGAAAATGTTAAAAATGAACATTAGGAAAAACAAATTCCTATAAAGTCATTGAGGAAACAGAATTTTATTCAACTGATAAATTTCAACTGAGGAAAATCCACATGCCTCACCAAAAACTTTGATGAAAGAGCAAAGCTGTAAGACAACAATCCATAGAGAATTAAAGATACTTGAACAGGAATTTAATGATATGAAATCACCTTGAAACAGAAATTTACAAATGCAAACAGGAATTTTTTAAATGAACTAAGCAAAGAAATTATAAAAAAGACAAAATTAACTCAGAGATAAATAATAAATTAAAAGGTGCCTAAAGTAGAAAAGATTCAAATGGTAATTTAATAAAAGACATTAAAGAAAGGCAGAAAAATAACCAAGGAAAGTGAATATAAAAAAAATGACATAAAGAAAAAAAATGGTCAGAAGGAAAGGACTAGAATGGAAGTGAGAATAGTATTGGAACTAGTGAAAATGCAGGGAAGAGTAAGGTTTGTAGTATCAGAGTTCCTTGAAAAATTAAGTGATGGAATGTAGCTATTTTTTAAAACTATAATCTAAGAAAACTTTATAGTAACAGGAAGGGGCTGAATTTAACACTAGAGAAGTTCACTGAGTACTAAAAAACATTAACCCCAAATGGTCAACTCTGAGACTTAGTGTAAAACTTTTAGAATTCAAAGGTAAAAAATAAATCTTCTCCTGGACAGTGTTGCTGAGTGGTTGGAGTGTCGGCCCATATGCCAAAGGGTCTTGGGTTCCATTCCCAGTCAACCTGAACCTGGGTTGTAGGTTCAATCCCCAGTCCGGGCGCATGTGGTAGGCAGCCAATTGATGTGTCTCTGGCATTGATGTTTCTCTCTCTCCCTCTCCCTTCCTCCCTTCCACTCTCTCTAAAAATTCAATGGAACAAATATCCTTGGGTGAGGATTAACAACAACAAAAACAAAAAAAGAATATATCTTCTAAACCTGTAGAAATAAAATTTGAGTATTTAACACAGCCAAAAGAATTCTAATGGCTTTAAGCTTTTCCATTCAATTTACCCTTGCAGGGCAGTTGGTCCTGTCTAAAACGTCCACAGGGACATTTGGTCCACACCAAAAGGTTCTTGATATCTGATAATATCAAAAACGTCCATGAGCATATTTGTTCCATTGCAAATGGTCCTTGATATTTGGTTCTTTCAAAAACGTCCAGTCTTAGAAAATGGTCCTGGGTTCAAATAGCCCCTAACATTTATTTATACTTTTGGTTTACAGGATTAATATATTAAAGATACTATTACGTTTTATTGGTCCAATAATTGTGTTATGGCTGAGCTGAATCACCAGTAATAATCTTCATGCCTTGGTAACTTAACTGGGCATTACACACTGGTTAGGTAGATCAGTCAGTATGGATTGAAGTCATCCTTTCAGAAAACCTTTACAGAAATTCTGGAACCTACACTAACTTTAAATCCCTTTCAAGGAGGTGGGGAGATGGAGAAATAGCTGGGGGTGGTGGTGGAGGGATTGAGAAAAAAAAAAGAGAGAGAAAGGGAAAACCTCAAGGACACAACCTAGAGTGTAGTACAATAGTGTAGTGATTGCTGGGAGGGAGAGTGAAGGAAAGTGGAGGAGGGTATAGGGGAGATAAATAGTGATGGAAGGAGACTTGACTCTGGATGGTGAAGGCACAATACAGTGTACAGATGATGTGTTATAGAATTTTTCCCCTGGAGCCTGTATAATTTTGTCAACCAGTGTGACCCCCAATGAATTTAATAAAAAGGGAAAAATTTATAAGACCTTTCATCAACAGTGTGTTGTCTTGCAAAATTTTTGCTTAATGTTTTTGTCCAAGGATACAGAAATTTTGAATTATGTGGGAAATTGCACTCAATGATGTATTAAATCTCCTATTCATCTACTATTTGGAATTGTGATTTTTCACTTTAGGTGTAATTATAATGATGTGAAAAAACATTTTTCATTAGAAAGCAGAAATTAGAATATGCCCTGTTTTCTCACATTTTATACATAAGAATTCTTTGCTTTTAAATTATGCAAATTTATAACACAATTGTATCCAAGAGATTCTCTGATAATATACAATCAGGGAGTATTCTAGACAACAAAAAAAATAAATAAGTATTAGACATATTACCTTAACATTAGACATTTGAAGATTTATAAATCATTGCCATTAGTAAATCACATAAGCTAACTTGGGTAAATATTTATTTTTCACAGTATTCTTAACTATATAAACTATTGTATCTTTTAGTGCTAGTTTCAAATAGAATTTTTAGCTTTTTAACTTACTTTGATTTATGGAAAAGGAATTAGACCCTGAATTCTTTAAGAAGTCACTATGTTCAGGCACTCTACTATAAATTACTTCTCCCCCTGCTCCTCTGGTTTAGTCTTTGCTATTCCTGTATTTGATCACTAGCATCTTTTTTCCTTTCCCACCCCTACGGTGCACACTCAAACTCTGCCAAGCTTGCTCATCCCTGTCTCTGATACACCATTCTCACTTTTCTAGGGTACTAATATAGAGCCTATACTTTTAAAACTTTGGAGACTCAGTTCAGATTATTAGCAGTATGCTAAGGGAACAATATATATTTTTGTAGGATATATACTTATTTGATTTTGTTTTTAAACCCCCATTTCCATTCTCCCAAATGTTAATACGATTTGGGTAAAACAGAGAAAAAGGTAAGTACACAAAAAAGTAACCTCTCTCTTCTGTAAGGATTTGTGAGAGTTAAAAGACATAGGCACCTGTTTCATGCCCCTTGATGTTTTTGGATGAATACTTTCTGATTCTGTGGTTTTACCCATAACATGCTGTTACATTCAAATTATGTTTGAGTTATTAGTAGCTTTTCTCATTCAGGGTTCTTCTTGGCTAAATCTCAACAGGCAGCCTAAACTGTGGTAAGATTTACTATGGCACTGAGAACATTAAATAAGGCTATGCTACACAAAGCAGAACATAATTAGTGCCAGAGCCTAGTTCTGCTTGCACATTTACAGTCTATTTGGACTACTGAAAAGTGCTAGAGAGGTTCAAATAATCAAGTCCTGCTTGAAATTTCAGTGACCTAATTTCATGGAACAGAATTGTGCTCCAACTGCTATCAGCAAAATGTCTTCATTTGATGTACAAAATGTTAATATAGCACATGTTATAACTGTTATTGGGAGTGCTCTGGGACATTTTTCTGAATATATCCATACTTTATCTTGTCATTTGCACTCAGTGAGGACAAAAATAGTCACAGGTTCAGGGATACTGTGGAAAAACAAGCAATTTTCATGGCTAAGCCAAGTTTGAAGCATTTCATTTAAATCAAGTTTGAATTCCTTTAGGATGCTTTACACAGATTTAAAATGCTCTTAAGAATTAAAAAAAAAGATTTAGTTCTTATACTGTGCCAACTGATCTTCATTATTTTAAAATTAATACAAGTAATCTGTGCTCATTTTATTAAAATTCAGCAAATACAGACAGCAAAAAGGGGGGAAAGTACTTTGTTTTTCACCTCTAAGAAATAAAAAAGTGTTAGCATTTGTCACATATCCAACCAGAATTACCTAAAAACGTTGCTTAAAAATACTAAACATAGTTTTTCATTGACTACATGTGTTTTTTATATACTTTATCACTAAAAATAGCCTTTCATTAGCTTCCTTATGTACAATTATTTGTCCATTTATCTGATTATTACCTTAGGATAGGTTCATAAAATAAGAAGGAAAATATACTCTAAGAGTTTTTTGTGCAGATTAGTCAAACTCCTTAAAATTATTCATTGTACTTTTTATTTTCAAATATTCATTATAAATATCTTAAAATGTTTTAATTTAAAAAAGTGTGTGCCAAGGTTTTTTCATCATTCATCTGGGGGAATTTTTATATATTAATATATATGTGTATATTTGAGCATATGATTTCAAAGAAACTATAGCAAATTATTAAATCCATATTGTTCATCAATAGGAAAATATATAAAATATATTTCACAAAGGATAAAATTAGAAAATAGTATTTATTAAATGACTTGTAAGATAGAAACAAAAATAAATGTTTTCATATAGTATATTATTTTATTGAATTTAATCCTCACAGTTACTGCATGAGACAACCATTACTATCTTTTTTCCTCTCTTTTCCAGAAGAGGACAGCATGGCAAAGTGACTTTAAATAATGACTTTTGTTGACTTAACGATTTCGCACTAGTACAAAAATGTGAACTCATATTTTTATGACTCCCGCCAATTTCTTGTTCTTTTATATTATTCCACAAATGTACTGCAAGGTGCCTTTTTTTCACTATAATAATGAAGGATTTAGAAATCGTTTAATACAAGGAAATTGGAACTTGAAGCCTGGAGAGTAGCAGATCTAATAATAATAAAACTTTTTCCAAGCATTTGATGGGGTGTTCTAAACAAAACAGAGTGATTGAAACATTATTTCTCAACGTGTGTTGGGTTATATGTGAAATTGTATCGTACTAGAATTAAAAAAATGAACACTCAGAAAGTCTGAGTTACACATTATAATCAGGTTTGTTTGCGACAGGACTTTGCAAAGCCGTTAAATTGCCAGTATGCCTGGAAGATTTCAAAGTGAAGGAGATAATATGCAAAATGTCATGCATTTCATAAATGTGCATTTATAAGGACAGCTGTAGGTCAGGTACTATAAGGGACACACTAAAAGCTTGAATGAGTAAATGAGGATTGCCTAATATTATCAGACCAAGCTTAACAATTAAAGGAAGACAGTGCAGAAACTACACAACTGTTACAGCCAGGCTATCGGCAAATGATCAACCACAGATCCACATCAGCTCCTGCTAAAAACTCTTACTGACCTTGCTGCTCCGCTTATCTGCCTCTGCATCCACAAAGCTTAATTTTCTTTTACTCAGGATTTGCCTACCTGCTTCCACTCAGCCTGGACTATTTTTTTCACTCTACCCATTAATTTGTTTCAGGCTTGATATATCAGATAACATTTTGCTTACTCCCTGCTTGTCTCTCCTGCCTTATTTCTATCTTAGTCCAGAAGTCCCTGTGTCTCTGATCTCTTGGCTTCCTTCCACTTGATAGTCTTAATCCATTTCTGAACCAAATCTAAGTTTATTACTGATCCTTCCTAGCTTCCCTACTATCCTGAATTCCTTCAGAATCATGTCTTCTCTCTTCCTGTTTTAGCAGACAATTAATTAAAATTATGTCAAGTTCTATGTGTTGGCATCTTCACAAATTAACACATTTACACTCCTTTAATTTGACTTTTAAGAAATCTCAAATACAATATGAAGGATTAAATAACATTTTATAAAATTGTCTAAAGTGATATTAAAACACTACATGTTAAAATTCCATCTTTCAAAATGTAACATTATTTTGATACATCTTTCTTAGCCTTAAGATGTCAACAACAGGTAAAGAGAGGAATGACACAGTACTATTTACTTTATCTGCAAAAACTGAAAGCATCCAGAGGCACTCATGATTTCCATTCCTGCAGGATGAGAATAATTCCCATGCACAGTTCTTAACTGGACAGCATTAGAGTTTGCCACCAGAGCAGTTTCAGAAGTGTCTGGATAGGTGCTCTTTGAGCCTCAGAGTGAGGACAAGGCCACAGCTAAATTAGTGAATAGTGAGTTAGAAGTCTAAAGTAAGGAAAGCCAAAGCAAAGATTGAGGGGTGAATAAAACTTGCATGATTCCACTTGAACAATAGGAAGAACACTAAAATTGTTCAGTATACTCCTGTGATTAGAACTATAAATACACAGTAATTTCTATCTCCCAAAAGGGAACCGTCTTCTGCACAACCAAGGCTCCAAGACATGAAAAACATCTCATTAGGACCAAAGGGATTTGAAAATGAATATATTCCTACATTTTTAGTAGACTTTGGCTGGATGTAGGACATATAAGTGGAAACCTTGCAGACAATAACATTAAAATTGTATAATGTGAATTTTTATTTGGTTTTGCTACTGTTCCTCACAACAGAGTTTATGCTCTGAATTTTCTTTTCTTCTTTTGTCTTATTTACACTGCCTTAGAAAAACTCTTTAAAAACTTTCTTAGGCTACAAATTTTCGATCCAAGTACAGATACTTTATTGTAATTTTTATGTGCTCTGAGTTTACCACCTAGACACTCTGCTATTCTGTGATATTTCTTTCTTTTACATGAACACATTTACTTTACTGCATGGAAATACAGTATTCAGTTCAGTTGATACTGCAAGCAAGTGTTTATGAACAAACATCTTCAATAGCATTGATTTCATATACGTAGTTATTTTTGTCAAAATTGCACATGGAAAATGAGCTGCTAATACCTTAAAAATGTATGATATTTTACTGTGGGTTGCTTCATTTTAATTCATAATGAATTGTTTGTTTATATTTTAAGGAAAAATTTGGAATACATGGTTTTTATTACTCGAAAAGTTTTGTGTGTGTGTGTGTGTGTTTAGAAAAAAAACAAATAACATATCCTATTCATAAATCAGAAAGGAGTGCATAATTTAGCCATAAGGCTAAGTACTTCTCCACCAATTAAGAAATCAAACAACACACTATTAGAACATAAATGCTAGATACTTCAGTGTAAGAAATGGTAGAGTGAATAGTATAGCTTAATACATGGTTAGAAAGTTATCTTTATTAGAATAGAGATGAAGAAATAAATCATCTATATTGACAAAATAAAAAAGAATGTTGAATTTAAAAAAGAAAACCTCTGCCCAATAGGAGCTAGAGGCAACAAATCCAACTTTAGGGACCTAAAGAATTGTTACTAAAGTTAAATAATTTAATACAGAGAGAGGATGTAAAGAAATTAGCCAAATACCATGTTCTCACCTGACCTCTGAGGAATTTTAAGTTTTGACTCATCTAGTTTTAATGACAGCCAAGTTTTCCAGTGAATAAAATAATGTTATGATTTGACACATGAGTATAGTCTTCACATGAAATGCAAATGTTAAGATGATGGTAGAATTTCTCTTATAGTTGTTGGCATACACTACTTCATTTTCCACACAAAGATATTGCATGAAAGGTTCTACGAAAATTAAAGGAAGGTTTCAAATACATAGATACTGCTGCTACAATATTGTCTTGTTTTCTGAGAAAACACTCCCTAAATGTCAAAGAAAATTATATTCATAACATATACCACTATGGAATGAAAAATAAAGATTTTCCAAAATTATTTTAGATAATTTTAAATAAATTATTTTAAAAATTTATGACACATTATATTAAACAGTCCAATTTTAAACAACAAAAATATGAGACATGCAAAGATATTGATAAATATGACACATAAGAAAAAAATCTGTAGATGAAAAACTGTCCCTGAGATTAAAAACTTAACCCAGTTGTTAGGTTAACTAGACAAAGACTTTAGACCAACTGTTACAAATATGTTCAAGGAACTAAAAGAACTTATGAGAACACTACTTTGGCGATATGTAATATCAATAAATAGGTTATATCTTTAAAACCAAATAGAAATTCTAAGTTTAAAAGCACAATAACTAAAGCGATGTCAAACTTGTTTGAAAAACATTAATCTCCATATCTAAGAAGTTCAAGAATGTCAGGTAAGAGAAGCTCAAAGGGATCCACACTTTGACATAACATATTTAAACTCAAACACAAAGGTCAAAGAGTATCCTAAGTACAGTAAGAGAGAAGCAACTCTGCATGTACAAACAATTCTCAATAGGCTTAACAGCTGTTTCTCTGCAGAAACCATGGCATTCAAGAGACAGGAATGTTATATTCAAAGTATTGGCAAGAAAAGACTGTTAACTGGGAATTCTATATTTAGCAATAGTATCTTTCAAAAATTAAAGAGAAATTATATTTTTAGAAAATTCATTATTATCACACCTGGAATATAAGCCAATGGGCACATAAAAAATGTTCAGCAGCATTTGCTAGGCGCTAAGAAAATGCAAATTAAAACCAAAATGAAATATCATTACAGACTAAATGGATACCTATTATCAAAATGACAATAAAAAGTGTAGCTAAGCATGTGGAATCTTGGAACACTCTTACATTTCTGGTAGGAATGTTGAATGATGAGTATGCTTTGGAAAACAATTTGGCAGTTCCTCAAAAAATAAAATGTGGAGTTACCATATGCCCCAACAAGTCTACTCCTAGATGTATACTCAAAAGAACTGGAAGCACATCTCCACATAAAAAACTTGTGAATACTAAGAATATTTCTAGAAAATGAAAAGACAAACCACAGTTTGGGAGAAAATAACTGCATGTCACATATATGATAAAGTATTTTTCCCCAGAGTATATTATAAACTTTTAAATTATCACAATAAGAAAAGAAATAACCCAATTTTTAAAAAATAAGAAAAATATCTTTAAAGATACTTCATCCGGTCTGGGAATGGTTGGGGGGGAGGGGGTCAATTGGGGGAAAAGGAGACACATGTAAAACTTAAGACAATAAATAAAAAAGATACTTCACCAAAGAATAAACACATAGTAAATAGACTTATGAAATGATATTCAAACATAAATCATTATGAAATGCAAATTAAAACCACAAAGTACTACTACATGCCTATGAAAATGGCTAAAATTAAAAAAAAAAATACTGATAATACTAAGAGCTGGTGGGAATGTGAAATAATTGGAACTCTCATTCCTTTCCGGTGGAAATGAACAATGTACAACCATTTTGGAAATTGATTTGGCAGTAAACACAATTAACATAAGATTTAGCAATCTCACTTTAGGTTTTTACTCAAATGGATTGAAGACATGTACACACACGATCTGTATGCAATATTTCATAACAGTCTGATTGATATCATCAAAATCTGAATCCAACCTAGATGTACCTCAGTAGGTGAATGAATAAGTAATATATAGTACACCTATACAATGACATACTTCTCAGCAATAAAAATGAAAGAAATATTAATATATATAAAAATGGAGGACATTTATTTGCACTTTGTTAAGTGAGAGAAGCTAATCCCACAAGTACAAATAAAAAGTGGACCCAGAAACAGATTATTTAATCAAGGGAACACACATGCAAAAATGCATGGGATGTTAATTTACATGTATGAAGCAGCCAGATGAAATGACATGTGCTAAACTCATTGTATTAAAACCCAATTCTTATAAGTATTATGCCCTTTTAAAACACACAGTGTACATTAATAAAAGTGAAAAAGTATGTTTAATGAAACAGTCCCTATACACAAATTAGGGCTCAAGTTTGACTCCTAAACTAGCCTAGAGAAGGAAAAAACATCTATCTATACCTCACATAAGAAGGGATGATAACTTCAGAACGTAGTTCTTCATTATTATTCAGGCAAGATAAAAAAAATTTAAAAACATATTTATGGGGAAACACATCTCTAAAAATTTTTGCCCAAAATGGTGAGTTTTCAAATGAGATTACAAAATATTTCCCCTAAAATATCTATAGCCATTTTTAATACATAGCTCCTAAACCAAACTCTTGAGAAATCTCTATATTATTGTAGCCTATATTTAGTTCTATGAATCTGACAATTAATTGAAATGGTCTAGCAATGCACACTCAGTTGTTTAACCTAAATCAATTTCAATATTGACTTTCTTTAAATATGCAACATGCAAGTCAGCATCAAAATCAATAACTCTGGCTCCTCATTGGCACCTGCCAAGAAAACATCTATGAAATACAGCACAACTCTCATCCTCTTCTTCATTCACAGCCACTAGCATTATGCACAGAACATCTACCCTAACACTCTAAATAACTGTGTGCAATTCAAGTGATAATTTTTCAAGTGCGAGATATGTTTGCATTAGAAAAAGCTGTGCGCACTCACTCCTTCAGGAAATAAAGCAATTGGGCCAAACTTTCCTATTTTTTTTCTATTTATAAACAAAATGATTATGTATTGGGGTATTTCCAATAAAAGAACATCATTCATAAAACTTAAGATTTGCTCCAAACCATAAAACTTTTGAATGAATTGCATCAAAAATATCAAAGTAACAAGTAAATAGACTAGGTTTCTGAAAATAGTTGACTTTCATAAGAGAGCTTGGATATCTAGAATAATCACATAAACGCTATAGCAGTACACTATTAATTCTCTAAATATCCTCTCTTCACTGTGACTGCTGAAGCAGTTGGTGGAGGTATTCACTATACGGTAATCACATGCTTTACATAAGGCTGAAATAAATAGGTCAATGGTCCTTTTATAGTGATTTTAGTTAAAAGTTCAAACCATTGATTCTTCGAATAATAACTATCCAGAAGGAATTCTTACCATTTGCAACAGCATGGATGGAACTGGAGAGCATTATGCTAAGCGAAATAAGCCAGTCAGAGAAAGATAAATATCACATGATCTCACTCATTTATGGACTATAATGAACAATAGAAACTGATGAACAAAAACAGACCCAGAGAAGCGTTGATCAGACAGTCAAACCTCAGAGGGAAGGTAGGGGAGTGTGGGGGTAAAAGGGGAGAGATCAACCAAAGGACTTGTATGCATGCATATAAGCCTAACCAATGGGCACAGACACCAGGGCGGTGAGGGCAAGAGTGGGGGTGGGGTGGGCAATGGGGGATAAGGACACATATGTAATACCTTAATCAATAAAGGGAAAAAAATAACTATCCTCAAAAGAAATAACATTTATCTTTAAACATGTACACATAAAAGTGAATAATTTTTGTAAATAACTTTGGTGAAGAGATGAAAATAACTCCTCCTTTAATCCTTTTTTCCAAATACACAAAGAAGTGACTGGGCCAAAGCCCAAGGGCACAGTTCCAGACCCAATTGGCAAGAACAAGGCAGGCCTCCCATCCTCCCACAAGGTGCAATGGACAGGAATGCTTCCTAGGAAAGGATACTGCAGTGGACCTAGCTGATATGGAGCTCTTATGTGAAAAGGGAAAGCTACTTCAGTACTACCTCAAGGGCAGCTTGCTCTGAGAACTGAGGGGAGGCTGGGCCTTTGAATAACATGACTGGGGCAGTTGGTGCAAAAGAAGTAGAGTGGGACCGGGGACCGGTGCCCCTAACAAAGCATGCCTTTGTGGCTAATACTGCTCCTTGAAAATGGTTGCAAATACTACAAATGTAGCGTTCAAGGTGACTCCGTATTATGGTACTCTGTATTTTTCTTTTAAAACCTTGTATTACATTTCTTTTTACTCTTGTTTAAGATAAACATCAGACTTGAAACCTGACAATAATGATACTTGGTGTCAGTGGAGTGGATTTGTATGATCTGAGACTGAGTTCTTTCACTAAGAAAGCCCAGTGAAATTCGATAAAATACAGTGTTATTCCTATATTAACTTTAATGAAGCTCTCCTGGAGATCAGATGCTGGGAGAGACTGTGGACAGCAGGTAGCTTGGATGCCAGCTGGGGTTTCCTTGGCTCAGTCAGATTAAGCAAAGAACACTTGTGCAGCTTTATTAACACTCACACTTCAGCAGAGTAACAGCCAGGCTTCTCTATTTCATGGGTTGGTTGCTTACTGGTAATACTGTTCCTGGGAGAATTCGGGACTTTTAATTATGCTGTGAATAGTTTACAGTATTGAGCTACGGAATGAAAATTAAACGGAGGACATTTTATTTGTTCACTGGTTAATTAAACAGCAGCCAACAGCAAGCTAGACTTATAGAAACCTCAGCAGATTTGGTTTGCCAACCATGTGTGAAAAATATATTTTTTTTTAATTTTTAATTTCTATTAGTAGTCCACTGTGCTAAAGTAGGTTTTGAAGTTTTATCTAGCACACAAAATGATCCAAGGACTTTTAAACATTCAGTAGATATTCACAATCCCCAGTAAACACAGTGTACCCTTTCACATTTATATTAAATGGATAAATCATTATTCCTTAAAAATACATCTCATTGCTAACTCTCAGGATATCTAAAGTAATATAACAAGAAGAGGGCATGCTCATGAAATAATACAATTTTACAGAGATGATGAATTAGCTACTTTCCAGTATTAGAAAGTAATAATAAAAGTCATTAAAATTTGATTATTAACAACTGATGTAGTTCTGAGTAAACTCACATATGACTAAAGGGCAATTTGATTTGAACTCTACTCTAATATCTTGTAAATATCTAATAAATGCTCGAGCTGAGTAAGATTCCATTCATTTTCTTAAGAATCTTTTCCAGTCAAAATCTGATCATTATGTAACTCTGCTTAATATTCTTCAATCACCTCTCATTGTTATTAAGATAAAAATAAAAATATTTAACAAGGTTTAAAGTTTTATAGAGAAGCCTTACCCTACACACTTATTGGGCCTTCTTTGCAACACTTTTGTGCAGTGTGCTCACATGTGGCCACAACATCCTTGTTTCAGTTCCTCAAATGGGCTAGGCTTCTTTCTGACTCAAAGCCTTTGCTGAATCTTGCTTCTTTTCCCCTGAAAGTCCCCTGCTCCCAGCCCAACTTGAACTTTACTTTGTATTCATTTTTCAAAATTCACTATAAATGCCAGTCTTTTATGGAAACCTTCACTGACCACCCAAGTTATAATCCTACTAACCCTTCTAATAATGGGTCCTGTGATTTATTTATTGTTGTTTTTTAACAGGCAATTGGTATATGAATCTATAGTTCCGGGAAGAAGTCCAAGTTGGGAATATAAATATGTAGTCATTAGTATTTAAATGGTATTTACAGCCTTGAGGCTAAATGACATTATCACACAGGAGTGAACATAGACAGGAAAACAAGTGTACTATTGTACTCCAAGCCTTTATTATTGCATTTCTCAATCCTTATCTTTCAACTGTTGCATTTAGTCCATTTCTATTCCTTGTTAAATCAACATATTTAGGTCTGCTTCAATAACATAATTTATCATGCTTATCTTGATTTTTTTAATATTTATTTTCATCTTTCCTTACTATAAAAAATGATATCCTTATTTTCAGTCTGAGAATAAAATAATTTTTCCACATTTTTGAAACTCTTGATCTCCTTCCAACTTTATCATACTATTATATAGATTTTTAAGACTGAGTATGATACATAGATAGGTGGTAGGTAGTAGATCTAGATAAACAGATACAGATATACATATTTTAAGACAATAGCTAATGTTACTAAAGCTTTTGTTCATCTTTTCTTCAGATATCTTCTGAATATGTCTACTATTATTTATACTTCATACACAACCATGTTCAGTGTGGTTTTTGTGTAGCAAATCTTTTGAGACCTTATCTTATAGTCAAGAATATATTTTCATGCCCTCTATTTAAATAACAAGTTGGTGGAATAAAATTCTAAATTCCTTTAAACTCTGGAAATACAATTCCATCATATTCTCTCATTCATGTTTTTTAATATATATTTTATTGATTTCAGAGAGGATTGGAGAAGGAGAGAGAGATAGAAACATCAATGATGAGATAGAGTCACTGATTAGCTCCTTCCTGCGTGAGTTCATTTACTTATGTGATGAATGGCTTCTCAAATAATGTACAGCTCTCAGTCTTTATGAGTTTAAGAGGCAGTGGCAGATGAGTTTCAGTCTATCTTGAGAGAGGGATCTATCAGTCCTGTTGTTTAGCATCTTTTCCAAGGTGTGGGAGTCATGCCAGAGTTGCCAATAGCCAAGGCTAATTAGAGTGTGGAAGCCTTGTTGATAGTATGCCAGACAGCCAAGGCCACTCTGAACATGGGAATCTTAATCAGAATGTCCAAGGACTATGTGTAGGTGCACAACAAGGTCACTACTTGGAAAGAAGCGTCTTTTGTCTAAATAGTATAATACATGTTAACCAGCCAGTGTGCTGGGGAGAAAAGTCATTGATTCCACAGAGAGAGGAAGGAAGAGGGAGAGAGAGAAGAGAGAAACATTGATATTAGAGAGTAACATTGACTGGTTTCCTCACTCATGAGCCCCAATACGGTATGGAATCTACAACCTGGGTATGTGCCATGAACAGAAATTGAACCTGTGACTCTTTGGTTAACCCCTGAGAAGCCCTGGCCAGGCCTCTTTTTTCTTTTTAATTGAATTTATTGGGGTGACATTGGTTACTAAAACCATTCAAGTGGACAACTCTATAACACATCATCTAAATACTGCCTCATGCACTCACCACCCTAAGTCAAGTCTCAGTCTGCCACCATTTATCCCCCCTTTTCCCTCTTCCTCCTGTCCTTACCCCAATTTCCCTCTGGCAATCACCATACTGTTGTCAGTGTCTGGGGTTTTTTGTTTGTTTGTTTTTGCTAAGTCCCTTCACCTTTTCACCCAGCCCCCCCCCTCCTCCCCTCTGACAGCTGTCAGTCTTTTCTCAGTATTTATGAGTCTGTTTCTATTTTGTTTGTTGGTTTGTTTTGTTCATTAGATTCCACATATAAGTGAAATCATATGGTATTTGTCTTTCTCTGACTAGCTTATTTCACTTAGCATAATACTCTCCAGGTCTAGTCATGCTGTTGCAAAAGGTAATATTTTCTTCTCTTTTACAACTGAGTATTTCATTGTGAAAATGTAGCACAGCTTCTCCATTTACTTATCTACTGATGGACACTTGGGCTGCCTCCAATTCCCAGCAATTGTAAACAAAGATCCATGAACATAGGGTACATTCTTTCAAATTAGTGATTCAGGTTACTTTGTGGGGAAGCACGGGACTTGGTTGAAATGTCTGTAAGGAGGATTCTCAGAAAGGTTGGGGCCTCTGAGGGGACCTTGCCGAAGGTGGCAGCCCTTACCTTGACTTTTCCAAATAAGTCTGATCCCCCAGGTATTTTACTAGAATCTTTATGTTTAGACTTCAAAACGTCCTTGCTTAAAGGACACATGTGTTTTCTCAAGGATACTTACCCTGCTAATAATATCTAATAGTTAATTTTAGTTCAAGCTATTGTTACAATAAAAGCCAAAGAAGGCAGGCAAATAGAACTATTTGGTGGCAATAGCCAAGTAGTCCCTTAACCTCTCTTTCACAGAAACATATGTCAAAATAATTATTCATCCGTCGTTCAGGGTCTGCTGGTCATTACTTCCAATAAATTCCCAGATGTGGAATCACTGGGTTATAAGGCAGTTCCATTTTTAATTTGTTGAGGTAATTCCATACTGTTTTCCACAGTGGCTGCACCATTCTGCATTCCCACCAACAATGCACAAGGGTTTTCTTTTCACCACATCCTCGCCAACACGTTGATTTATTGATGCTAGCTATTCTGACAGGTCTGTGATATCTCATCGTGGTTTTAATTTGAATTTCTTTAATGACTAGTGACTTGGAGCATCTTTCTGTATGTCTACTGTATGTCCTCTTTGGAGAAGTGTCTATTCGGGTCATTTGCCCATTTTTAATTGGATTTTTGTTTTGTTTTGTTTTGTTCTGTTTTTGGTGTTGAGTTGTTAGAATTCTTTATAAATTTTGAAAATTAACCCATCATCAAATATCTGATTGTCAAATATGATCTCCCATTTAGTGGTTTGTCTTTTCATTATGTTAATGGTTTCCTTTGTTGTGCAAAAGCTTTTAGTTTGATGTAGTCCCATTTATTTATTTTTTCGTTTGCTTTCCTTTCCTGAGGAAAGATACCAGAAAAAAAATATATGGCTACAGAAGTGTTCAAGATTTTACTGCCTATGTTTTCTTCTAGGATTTTTACAGTTTTACAATTTAAATTTAAGTATTTCATCCATTTTGATTTTATTCTTGTGTATGGTATAAGGAAGTGGTCTAGTTTTATTTATTTATTTTTTGGCATGTATCTATCTAATTTTCCCAACACCATTTAGTGAATAGACTATCTTTACTCCATTGTATGTTCTTGCCTCCTTTTTCAAATATTAGTTGACCATAAAGGTGTGAATTTATTTCTGTACTCTCTATATTGTCCCATTGATCTATATGCCTGTTTTTATATAAGTGCCATGCTGTTTTGATTATACTGGCTTTGTAGTATAGTTTGATATCAGGTACCGTGATACCTCCAAATTTGTTCTTCTTTCTCAATATTGCTGAGGCTATTCAGGGTCTTTCATGGTTCCATATAAATGTTTTTTTGTTTTGTTTTAAATATATTTTATTGATTTTTTACAGAGAGGAAAGGAGAGGGATAGAGAGTTAGAAACATCGATGAGAGAGAAACATCAATCAGCTGCTTCCTGCACACCCCCTCCTGGGGATGTGCCCGCAACCAAGGTACATGCCCTTGACCGGAATCTAACCTGGGACCCTTGAGTCCGCAGGCCGATGCTCTATACACTGAGCCAAACCAGTTAGGGCCCTTATAAATGTTTTGAAGATTTGTTCTAGTTCTGTGAGATATGCCATTGGTATATTAATAGGAATTGTGTCAAATGTATAGATTGTTTAGTGTAGCTTTCACTGTGTCCCATAGATTTTGGGTTGTTGTGTGTTCATTTTTATTAATTCAAGCTCATTTTTTATTTCTTCTTGATCTCATTATTGACCCATTCATTATTTCATAACATGTTATTTAGCCTCCATGTGTTTGAGTGTTTTTCAGTTTTTTATTGTAATTGGTTTCTAGTTGCATACCATTGTGGTCAGAGTAAGTGCTTGATAGGATTTCAATCTTCATGAATTTATTAAGACTTATTGTGTGTCCTGACATGTCTATACTAGAGAATGTTCCATGTACACTTGCAAAGATTGTATATTCTGATGCTTTAGGATGAAACCTTCAATAGATATCAATTTAATCCATCTGGTCCAGTGTGTGGTTTAAGGTCGCTGTTGCCTTATTGATTTCTTTTGTCTGAAAGATCTATCCATTGATGTTAATGGGGTGTTAAAATCCCCTACTATGACTGTATTACTGTCGATCTCTCCCTTTATGCCTACCAAGATGTTTTTTATATATTTAGGCACTCCTCTGTTAGGGCATATATGACTGACTCTCATGTTTTTTAAGGAACTGTTTGGCTAATTTGAAAAGGCAAATTGGAAAATGTACCAATAATTAATTTAATTGCCATTTTACTTTGATGCATGCTGATATATGCCTTTTTTGATTCTAGGTTAGCATGGCATTAGAAAATAATGTTCTTGTACATATTCATTGTTATAACTGTCCTGTTACAACAACTGGCTAGCAGTCATGCCAAAACAAAGATTCATTGCAAATAGATTAATTTATTTTAGTAAATATCTCAATGTGTGACCCTGTAATCATTCAATTTGACATGCCACTATAAATGCCAAGTAATTCTCTCAGTGCGCTACTTATTTTTATAAATGATTAGTGAATATGAGCAATCTTGTTCTCTATTCCTTTACCCCACAATTTGTTACGCTTATATCTAAATCCTTCTGTATGGGCAAGTGAGTGTTTGCATGTCACTGGAATGGCTTTGAAGGCATATATTGACAGAAATTAGTCAAGCACATTTCAAAGTAAATAATTTGGTGTAAATCATTATTTTTTTTATTTTTGCTCACCTTCATTACATCTTTTGGTCAAGAACAAGTTGAAAGATCAACCAGGTTCAAGGGGAGGATTCTACAGATAAATGTAGAATGCTGAATTTGTCTGACCTTATACTTAATGAATAAACTATTAAGATTCTCTGTTCAGAATATTTTACATTAGAGGTGTGTGTGTGTGTGTGTGTGTGTGTGTGTGTGTGTGTTTAGTAGAGAGAGGAAGAGAAGTAGGAAAGAGAGTTAAGAGTGTAAAATATTATGACGAACCAAAATAAATAATGCAAGCTTCACTCAAGTCAATCCCTTTCTATTTTTAGCAGCAAGGACTTTACCAAAGCATGAATATCAAGGCATCTATTAAAGGTCCAATGAGAGTGTAACACCTCTGCAAAAAAAAAAAACAACTTATAAACTTATAAACCAATGTTTTTTTCCAACGAGTCTGCTCACTAAGTTTCATGAAAGAGTTTCTTAGTTTCAGTAAGGAATCTGCAAATTCATTATGAAGTGAAAATAAATATCAAAATACAACATTAATAATGTCAACTGAGTGAACCTATGCCTGATTTCTAGAAAATAAATAATAATCTACTAGTAAAGATTCCTTTATTTCTTAGGAGACAGTGACCTTGTCATAAACATTTTAGTATCCTCTATAACTTCCTCTACAACACTTCTCTCATTATTAGACATGAAGTATGGTTAGTAAATATTTACAATAGTCATGTCAATATCACTATAGAAATACATTCAAGAGTAGTTTACAAAGGCCAGGATGTCTTCAAGTCACCAGTAGGATATGGATAGCTCATAACTCTTATATTAACTGTCTTTAAAACATTGATGCACTAGTTATGCACTTATAGATACTTATTTTAGTAAATTAGATTACCATTACATAGAAATATTTCAAATTAGTGGGCCAACATAAATGATCATAACCAGCTCATATTCCCCAAATAATTGGTGAATCCCATGGAGATAATAACAGCTATATTAAATAATTTAAAAATGCCTTTTCTGTGCTTATAATGATCCAGATGTTCTGCTCACTTAATTCTTAAGGCATCCGCAATGGCAGGGTATTATTATTAATGCCTGTCTTATTATAAGGAAATTAAGACAGAGGGATTTAAGTAACTTGCCAACATTACACAGTTAGTGAGTGGTTGAGTTAAGATTTGAATGTGGGTAGTTTGGCTCCAAAGTCAATTTCTTCAAGCCTCAGTGTCTTATCTTTACGTGGATCACAGCATGTGGCACTTTTCTGAATACATTTCTGAGGATATACTGACTTGAAGTTTTCTTTATTTTCATTCATCATTAAAAGTTGTTCAATTATTTAAAATTTCAAGCACTGAAGAGTGCTTCAGCTATTGAAATGGGGATTCTACATTAGAAATGGAGTGAAAAGAGCATACTTAGAAACAAAAGCGCTATTTTGATTTGCGAATTTGGCGAATCAGTGGAATAATGTTTATAATTATTTTTCTGTACTTGAGATTCTCTGATTATGATATATTATTTCAAGAGAGCTCGTTAGTCTAAGAGGGTGGTATCAAAGGTTTTTGGTATATATGATGCTTTCTGTCAGAGAGAAATACTACATGTTTTATTCTAAAGAGAGACCAGAAAATATGAATATTTAGGAGTAGACATTTGGGTATTAGCATTTTTCAGTTTGTTTGCCTAGCTCACACAATTTAACTGGAAGATAAAATAAGAAATCTTATTGTATTGGCATAACCCAAAATACAATTATCATAACTTTCAACTTAGTAAGTATCTGGTCATCAGGTAATCAGAATAAACCTTAAATTAATATTTAGGTCTGGTAAAATGTCATTTCCCCCATTATTTCTAAATTCATTCATCTTCTTTAAAATAGAACAAAAATTGTTCTTCTGTTTTAAGAACAATTTTAATATTTATTTTTACTTTGATGCTTACATTTCCTCTCTTCATTTGTTCCATAACTTATCTATGACACCCAGCTTAATTCTCCTTTAGAAACAGTCTGTAAATATTTGAAAGTGCTATTACTTGTACCACAACTTTTAAAAGTATGTTTGGTGGATGCTTTCTATACAAGATGCCAGTTTACCTAGTTAAAATTCACAGAAGTTCAAGACTGTTTGCATAGAAATTTCATCTGACTTTAAATAAAATTTTCCAGTCATATTCATTCAGCCATTTAATATGTATTAATTGACTAGTCTGATTACAGACTAGTAATTTTTTCTAAGAGAAAGTAATATATGAGTGAGCAAGCAGATAGAGCTCATGTTTCAGTAGAATTGTATTCTAATATGGGAGCACACAAATTCACAATTAAATAGATATATAGGGGTGGGCAAAAGTAGATTTATAAAGAAGACTAATGGTACAATAATTAATAAATAAATAATAATACAAACTCCGTGTTTCATGTTTCACAACTATAAACCAACTTTTGTCCACCCCAGTATGCTTATGATAAGTGCTATGTTGAAAATTAATAAACTAGACAATATCGAGGAATGAGATAGTGATGCTACCGGTATTTTAATCCATGAGGTTACCGGAACCAATCTAATGTGGTGACATTTAAGCAGGTCTGAATGAAATTAGGGTACCATTCCTTTCTGTGGCAAGCCAGGCAGTATGGGCAAAAGGGTAAACTACTGTGGTGGGAAAGTTTAATGTATCCAAAGGACAGTGTAAAGACCCAGGTGACTGAGTAGCATGAGGTGAGGGGTGGAAGTTGTAGAAGATAAGGAGAGTGATTTGAAATTACATGATATATATGTGTAGATAGATAGATGCTAACCTTTCCAGTGACAGGTAAGAAGCTAACTTTGCAATTATGGAATCTCTAACTTGCGAATTGGTATTTCTTCCTTATCAAAAGACATATGACACACTAAAAAACCTCACTATTAGAATATTGTGCTGTGATATGTGGACATCATAATTAAAGTATGATAGAGAGCATAAGGACCAAATGATAATAGATACCTTTGATGTCTATATAGTTCTCAGACAGGGAGAAGAGATGACTGAGTATTCTAATATGACCTCATCCCATTCCTGCAGTTTGTTTTTAACTGGTCATCATACCTTCATTTTCATCGCTCTCAAAAGTCACCATGCACACACCAATTCATCTTTTCCAAGTTTACTTTTGGTATTATCTTTCCTTCACAGGACATTCAGATGGAGGTTAACATTTAGAAACTGGTAAATGTAAACATATTGTTATAAAATGCCACTTTAATGTGAGGAACCACAAAAATAACAATGGAAAGCTCTTAATATGGTCTAAACACACTTTAAACATTCTACCTGGGACCATATCATTTAATTCTTACCATAATCTTGTGAAAGTAGTTTTTAAAGACTGTTCCCATACCCATTTTCCAGATGAGGGAACTGACGCAAACAGATTATCCTTTTCCAAGGTAACATACCTGGTGAGTGGGTGTGATGCAGAATTTTTGGACTGGAACCGGATTCTTTGTCCACCGGAGTCGAAGGATGAATCCATGGACAGAAGGTGGTGTAGCAAAGGTGGAGATTTATTGAAGAACAAGTACAGACTCCCACATGGGGAGGGGGAAGGGACCCACTGATTTCCTTTTCCCTTTGGCTTATTAAGGCTGCAGATCTTGGTGCCTTGATATCCCCTCTGAGTGGTCACTATTCCCTTAGACTGGTTACTATAGTAACTCCTGGGCTCAAAGGTCAAATCTCACCTCATGTGGGACATGTGAGGTTCTCCCCCCACCTCCTTCCTTATTGTTTTTCTATTCCCTTTGGGCTTTCTTCTTCTCCTTCTGGATGAAGGGCTTCCTTCTCTTTGTTTTGTAAATATAGACCCTTTGCCGTCCCCAGCTCCCTCATTCTATGGAAATGTACCTGTTTCAGCTTTTCAGCTGCCCTATTCTATGGAAATATACCTTCTGCTGCTCTGCAGCCCTGTGCTGCTTCCATGGTCCTCTTAATTTCCAAAATTTCTAAAATTTCCTAAGACCTGTCTTTTTCACCCCCCAAAATTTCTGTTTCAATGGGTTGGAATCTGAACCCAACCTATCAAGCCTTAGAATCTGTGCTTTAACCATTTTATTTATATATATAACTAGTGTGCTCTATAATTTCCTATCCTATTTCAAAACTCATAAAAATGTCAAAATGATTATATGAATATCTCTATAATACTGCATTGAGTAATATATCACTTAATTATTTGGAATTATTTCAGCATTGCAAAAATACTTTTTTTTATGAAGGTATCTTTATTCTTTCAGAACACTATCTTGAGGAGATTTTAGACAATTGGATTAGAGCAAGGGTGGGGCCCATATAAGACCCACAAAATCATTTGGTCTGGCCTTGCCAAGGCATTAGGGGTGAGTTAATTAAATGTTTGACCAGATATAGAGGGTTACTTTTTAAGTTGATTATTTTGTGGCCTGCGAATGATGTTATAAATATCCAAATGGCAGTAGCAGGTTTCCCCATCCCTGGATTAGAGTGTCTAAGGATACACACATTTAAGGTAATTAATACATGTTTATTTACAAAGTATTTTTGTCTGACATCTATTATATGTAAAGCCAGATGATAATCAATAACTATATCTCCTAGTCATTCCAATAATATATTCTGTATGCTAGGACTCATTTTCAGAAGTTGACCCAGTCTCTGAGCATTTTGCCATAGGAAACTAGCAGTGCAAGGAGTAACACATGAAATCAGCGTTTAGGAGTGAGTAAGCCATTAAGAGAGAAGTTAATAATATTCCAAATTGAGAATTTGGAATTCCTCTCTTCTGATTGTTCTCGATTTAGAAAAAATCCACAGGTGGACTACCCATTATTAGATTAGACACTCTGTATTTTCAAACCAGCTAGGAAAAATTTAAATATTAACACAACTCAAAATCACAATACTTTAAACAACTTTAATTTTCTTGGAATGATCAACATAATAATTAGCCTGAACCACTTTATGTATTGCCAGACTTATTGTCCACCACTCACACAAAATGTGTGCATTTCCAGAATGTCAAAGCTAGTTAGTCTTTTCATAATTTTGAATATTTAATGTCTAGTGACTCATGTTGACTGACTTTTGTCATGATTCATTATATTATGTGTTAAAAATTAAGAGTGTGCTGTCGGGAATTTTCAGGAGTCAGTTAACATACAAGCTAATATTTGCCATAAATATATGCAGTCACATCCACATCTTTACTTATCTTACTTTTAAAAGCTATGAAATGGACTTCAGTAAAGCATTATGAAGAAGATATTTACTAAGAGAAGGACAAAATGATTAGTACATATCAATCATGTAGCACATTGGAGTGGATGGTCTTGCCATTAAAAACAACTATAAATAACACCCCTTAGAATGGTGACCGTCATTAATGTAACAGCGCCCTCTATGTTCAAGTCTGCAATAGAGAGAAGAGTAATGTTAATCTTTCAATAGTTAATGAAACCTGACTTTTCTATGTCAATTTTTATACAAAGGGTGAAATTAACTTAACTTGTTTATCCATCAATTTTATAGTCCACCTCCATAAAGCTAAAAGGATACTCTTAAGATTTTATAAGCAAGAAAATTAAATAGAATGTTAAATCCATAGTTGTTCATTTCTTTGGAGAATAGCCACTCACCAACCATGCTTGAATATTAAAAGAAGAAACTATTTTGAGTAGGAAAGCAATACATTTTAATACCTACAATTAAGACTTAAAAGTCTTCAACATAATAGAAAAATATTTGACTTTGACATAAAACATAAGTAGAAATTATAGGTTTTATTCATAAGGCACCTTCATGCAAATTTAAGGAAAGCTTGGCTGAATTATATAGAAACATTCTACAAGGGAGATCTTATCATAGAAATAATACCAGAGGAACAATTAAAATGTACTGTTTTAGAAGCTACTATCCAGAAAAAAAGTCTTATTTCTTCCTTATTTTAAATATAAATTAATTAATTTACCCATCAATTTGTCAATGTAAATCTTTAAATTATTTTACAGACTTGGCCCTCAAAGTGTTAAAGGAAAGATGAAAATTAGAATAAAGAAGCCCAGGTTTGTTAAGAGCTTGCTTAACTAGGAGTAGTTCTAAATGCTAAAAAGAAAAATGTCCAGAAGGTCAAGATATTTATTATCTAGAGAGTAGTACTTATTTGTGAAATTTTAAAAATCAGGATAAAGGGCCCAAATTCATAAAATTCAGTCCCAATTAGCAGGTTAAGCAGATGTCGGGCACACTTTATTATTATTATTTATATTTTAAGGGGGCTCTTTCATCCTTTATCTCCCGTGGGGTCAGTGGGCCTTCAGGGCCCAGTGTCTGGAGAGGGACTCCTCAAACTTGATCATGAGTATGGTGCTCTGGTGCCAGTGTGCTGTGACCTTGTGGGGAATCTGCTGTGTGTGAGCATCATCTCCACAATGCACACTTTAAATAAAGAATGCTTGTAATTGTAGATCTAGGAACCAGGAGGTCACGGTTCGATTCCCAGTCAGAGCACATGCCCGGGTTGTGGGCTCAGTCCCGAGTGGGGGTCGTGCAGGAGGCAGCCAATCACAGATTCCCTCTCATCACTGATGTTTCTATCTCTGTCCCTTCCTCTCTGAAATCAATAAAAATATTTTGGCAAAGAGGATAATTTAGGGTCACGGTTAAATTAGTAGAAGATCCCTGTAAATACAGTGATGAGGATAAATAGTACCTGCCCTCCATATCACTCACCCTAACATTGCACAGAGAAGTTGGGGTCTCAATGCCTCCTTCATCCAATACATCCCCATCTTTGTCACTAATGACTTCCTTCTTGCTACATCCTAAGCCCTTAGTTCAGACAACCATTCCTGCTTGCTTCCTACTCCAGATCCCTCTATCTGGTCTTTTCTTGCTACAATTTATGATTTATGTTACAGCAGAACGACCTTTCAAAACCATCAATCCAGGTAATAAGCTCCATGAGGGAAAGGACCCTGACAGTGACAAATTCACCACAGACTATAGCTCCTACCCTATGAGCCAGGGTCTGCACACAAGACACAGAGCAAGCCTTTAATGAGTACTGTTGAGTGAATGAATGAACAAAATAAATACATAAATAAAAACTCTTCTCATTGCATTTCCCTCAGTGGCACCACATACATTTGAACTTTATTAATGTGACCTAGAAGGCATTGCACACACAAATGTCATTCTTTTTAAACCTGTCTCCATGTGCTCATTTTCCCACACAATGGGCTCTATTATCCAACAACATAGCTTCAACAAAAAGCAAGTTCTCCTTCAGGTACAGTTCCTCTTACGTGCTTTTTCTAATCTGGAATACTCTCACACTTCCTCTCTTTTTCCTTCTGCATTGCCTGTCCCGTGGCTGTCACCTACTCATCTTTTTTAGCCTCAGCTCCCTGTCAATATATCACTTCAAATTCCTCTCTCAAAACTCCCAAACTACCAAGGGAAAAATCTCATGTTGAATTTAGCCTAAGAGCACAATGCCACCCACACGGTGTACCTTCAATAAATGTGTATTGAAAACAAAGAAAGAAAAAGAAATGTCAAATAGCTGATGAGTTGAAAATAGATCACTCTAAGTTCATTCAGCCTGTTTGTAGATCAAAGACAACTCGCTTTCGCACTTGTTTTGCAAATATGACTATTGCCTTTATGACTAAAGTTCACCCAACCCAGTCTTTCTAATAAAGTTTCCAAGATAAAATTGTTGTTTAGGAAAATAATGATCTTATCTTGTTCATTTGTATCAGTAATCCTCTGATACAAATACTTTGCAAATATTTAGACATGGATATAAAATTATATATATTCACAATAATTATAAATGCATTTAATGAACATAACATCACTGATTGACAGAAAAGAACAAACATGGAATTTCAGTTATGCATCCACTTGTACTGGAATGTTAGGCTTACCAATTCATTATTTTTTATTTTTTTTAATGGAATTTATTTTTTTAATTTATCTTTATTGTTGGTAGTATTACAGATGTCCTCTTGGTTTTTTTGTGTGTTTTTGTAACCATTGACCGTTCCACAGAGCACCTGCCCCTCCCAGGTCTTCACCACACTATTGTCTTTGTCCTTGGGCTATGCATATGCATATAAATTTCCTGGTTAAACTCCTCCCACCCATCTCCCCACCCCCGCTGCCTTTCCTCTGAAATTTCTCAGTCTCCAATTCAGTTTTTCTATCCTTGAGTTTGTTAACTGTATTTCTGAGGCTCACTCTCCTCATGTATAACATAGATAGTCAAGCACCTTATGGTGTGACTACAAGAAATATACAGAGCCTGGAAGGTTGGAGGTATTCATAGTGGGTGTTATTATTTTAAAGTCCTTGTGTTAAAATCTATATTATAGAATGTTTTATTGTAGTGAAAAGAGTTTTTAACAAACAAGAGGAAGTACCACTCAAGAATACCATAGTAGATATCTTTATAAGCCTGTTGTTTTCCCATTTAAGAAGATAATTAAGATTTGACCATGACTAATTACCTTAGAGATAGGTTTCCTGCCTCTATTGCAAATTAATTTGTGTCACGGAAAGTGCACTAAAACATGCATTAAATTAAGTATTCAGTGTCTGGTAATCAATTCATCTTTTTTTTAAAAAAAAAAAGTTAAACACTTGTAATTGTATGGTTGCTGCCTTTTATAACTTTAATACAATTTCATCACAGATTATGTGAGATTTTAGATGGAATCTTCAAACTTTTAACCCCTAATCCTTTATTCAACTGGATTTAGAATTAAATATCTATAGTGACTCTACAGGATTAAAACAGCCTCAAACTGTTTATAGTGTTTAGTTTAGTAGGTTAATTGGAATTATTTTTTAATGTTTCTTATGTGTCAGGCATAATTCTAGGTACTAAGGATATAACAGTGAACAAAATGGGGGGAAATTTCTACTCTCATAACAGCTGAAAATATTACCTATTTATCATCTCAGTTCTGTAGGTCAGAAGTCTGCCTGATATTGGCTGGGTTTTCCGCGTAGGTTCTCACAAGGATGAAAAAAATCAAGCTGTTGGCAAAGGTAGGCTCTTATCTGGAGTCTCTGGGAAAGAATCTGCTTCCAAGATCTTTCATGTTGTTATCAGAGTTCATTTCATTGTAGCTGAAGAACTGATGTCCCAGTTTTCTTATTAGCTGTCAGAAAGGGATCACTCTTAGCTCCTTGTGGCTGCTCTTTGCACATGACCCATTTCATCTCCAAAACCAGCAATGAACATCATATTCTTTCTTCTGTGAATTTGAATCTCTCTCTCTCTCTCTCTCTCTCTCTCTCTCTCTCTCTCTCTCTTTCTCCTTTTTCCCCTTTCTGCTGCCAGACAGTGGAAACTCAGCACACTTTAAAGGGCTCATCTGGTTGAGTCAGTTCTACCTGGATAAATGGAAACTCTCCATAATCGTAAAGTCAAATGTTTGGGGATTTTTATGACATCTGCAAAATCCCTTCCCAGCAGTACCCATGTTAGTGTTTGATCAAATAAACAGCAGACAGAAAACTTAGGAAGAGGGCATCTTTCCAATTCTGCCTACCACAACAGGGGACATCAACACTTTTAAAAAAATAAGTGAACTACATATTACATTAGATAATGATAAGGGCAATGGAAAAAATAAAGCAAGTAGGGTACAAAAAATGCTCATATGTAAATGCATTGTAAGCTCATAGTCTATAGTCTGGAACATAAGACATACCCAGGAAAACCTGGGCTTCTGGAGGTGACAGATGAATGGAACACTGAGAATCTCCTTGGAGTTTAAAGTAGAAAGTAATGAGATGACCTGAATATGTTAGAGGGTAAGAAGGAGGGATAGATCTTGGCAGGAGCATTTCTTGTTTGACAATACCACTCTTTTTTTTAAATATATTTTTATTGATTTCAGAGAGGAAAGAGAGATAGAAACTTCAATGATGAGAGAGAATCATTGATCGGCTGCCTCCTGCACACGCCCCCTCCCAACACACACACACACACACACACACTGGGGATCGAGCCGGCAACCCCCGCATGTACCCTTGACCAGAATTGAACCCAGGACCTTTCAGTCTGCAGGTCAACGCTCTATCCATTGAACCAAACCAGCTAGGTAATCATATAGAAGTGTTCAACTTTCTAAACTTTCTATATGACATAGAAATTCATTTAACTGATGAATGCAATCAGAAGATGGTTGCTTGACATGGGGTGAGTGGGAGGTTGGAATTGATAGGGACGGGGCATGAGCAAACTTTTGAAAATGTAAATCTTGAGAAAGATTTTAGTTATACCATAAACACATTTGAACTCATTGAACTTACACTTAAGATCTCTACATTTCACTCTGCTGTAGCTTAGTGAAAGCAATAAATCAATCAATAGATAAATATGAAAACATGTTACATAATGCCCTACTTCTTGTCCCATCCTTATACCACACGTCACCTCTAGTCAGTTGTCCAGCATTTTCTATTCCTGTGATCTCCCTGTAAAGAGGTCCTTAGGCATATAGCAATTCTAGAAACCCTCAGCCCTCACCAAACATGTCCACATCAGCACCACACATCATTTCAGTTTACATGATTTAAGTGAGATTAGTGAACAAAGAAACATTAAGATATTGTGAAGTTGAAGCATATTTTCATGCATTCCTTAATTGAGCTTATGTCTGTTTAAGACTTTTGTGAGCATTGGGAAAAGATAGAATGACACTTCAGCAAAAAGGGTTTCGGGCTAAGAATAAACAGCACCAGTGAGAGTGAATAAACTCAATAGTGAGCAGGGATTTTTGACCAGTTCTGCTGTTTTGGAGGTAGGAAATGATTGCATATAAATTAGCTTCTCCCAGAAAAATTTCAAGTCAGTTATATCACAGAACTCAGCTGGAAGTTGGCTCAATAGAGGAAAACCAAAGCTCTATAGAGCATGAACTAAGTCCCAAGGGAAAATGTACTCAATATAAAGATAAGCACAAATTATAATCAAATCATATCCAATTTAACTGATTAAATATCAACTTTTCATCCTAATCTTTTCAAAATCTTCACATTGCTTCTTAATAAGTGTAAAATAGGAAATTAATATGTATTATTTAAAAAGCTGTATAAAATGCAAGATGATGTAAAAATGATAACTGTAACATTATTGAGTTAATGAGGGCTTTAACTTGAGAAACCCGAAGAATTCACAGTTTAAAATCCTTTTTGCTTAATTACTATTGGAAGAAAAACACTATTTCATTTAGAAATGTCCAAATTATAATAAAATATCGTAGGTGACAGCACAAAACACTTAACGCTATTCATTTTATTCAGGCTTCCTTCCTTGTGATCAGTGCTGACTACCTAAGTCTGGTGGCTTCACAAATAATGGCAACCAATAGTAATGCTCTTTGAAATTAAGACTACGTATATTCATTAACTTTTTATTTATTCATAAAGAATAAAAATCCATTTTCATGAAAAATAATTTAAGTCTCCACAGAAAATAAAGAGTATGACTGGAATCCAGATATATAAATAAATAAGCATGCCATAACAGGATTTTTTGATGTTTTGTTTATGGATAAAATAACTTATAAATTGATTACTAGAGGCCACAGCAAAGAGCATGAAAATGCAAGAACAAAATCTCGGCATGTTTGGTAAAAATGATGGTTAACAACGCATTTCAAAAGATGAGCAAATATAGTATCTATTACAGAAGATAAGCACATCAAAAGATGAATGAAAAAGAAAATAAATAAAATAGAATGTAACTCTATAAAAATACCTGATGACAGGAAAATTATAGATTGATAAATGAGGACTTTACAAAAATTAAAGCACAAATTTTACTAATATGAAATATAAATTATTTGAAAAATAAGCAGTACATATACATAATGAAAAGAAGCAAAAATTGATATATAAAAAACACCTCAAATATATGTATTATGTTCACACATTGTATGCGGGAAACGTATTTATACGTTTTATAATGTCCTGGGTCTTACTACTGCCTGGCCTTCAGTCCAAGAATTTTCTGTCTTACTCAACATATCAAACCCTCTGTACTCTCAGCTAACTCTCATGCCCTCATTTGACACATAATAATTTTACTGCTCCTGCATGTTCCCTGGAATCTCATACTCTACAGACACAAGTATGCAGAGGTAATTTCTCTGAAGGAATGATACGTTTCCCGCATACAATGTGTTCATAAAAATATCAAGATAGGGTGAATAAAAAATGATCATTAGAAAAGTTTCCTCCTTACGATTTACAAAGGACCTCCGATGACACTTCGTTAAATTCTTACCTAAAGCTGCTTAAAAAAAGTGACCTGAGATGTTATATTAATTTTTCTCTCCTTCAATATGGCATGAGTATTTCAGATACAGTTTGTCTGAGTCCTGTATTTATAGAATCCTTACTTCACATGAACAGAGTGGTCACATGGCCCATGAAGTTGCTTCTTATTGTAGCCACTCTATAGAAGCAGAAAAGATACCCACCTAAAATTTGGTTAGAATGTAATACCCAGACCATTGGTACCCACATATACCAAGAGAGTGTGGAAAGGTATTTTTACTTACATACAGAAGCTTTCTGGGAAATAAAAATGGCAGATTTATTTATTTTATTAAAATAAAGGTGACATCTGTAATACTTTCAACAATAGTCACCTTTATTTTTTTGGTCATTCTTGTTTTTCCCCATTGACTCTCTCCTCCCTGCACCCGCCCCTCCCAAGCCTTCACTACACTATTGTCTGTGTCCATGGGCTATGGATATATGCATACAAATTCCTGGTTAATCTCTTCCCCCACCTCTCCCACCACCACCTCCCCTCTGAAATTCATTAGTCTGTTCATGGTTCTATGTCTCTGTATCTATTTTGTTTATCAGCTTATTTTGTTCATTAGATTCCACATATGAGTGAGATCATGTGATACTTATCGTTCTCTGACTGGCTTATTTTGCTTAGCATAATAATCTCCAAGTCCATACATGCTGTTGCAAATGGTAAGAGTTCTTTCTTTTTTATAGCAGTGTAGTATTCCATCATGTAAATGTACCACAGTTTTTTTATCCACTCATCTGCTGATGGGCACTTGGGCTGTTTCCAAATCTTAGCTATTGTAAATTGTGCTGCTATGAACATAGGGGTCCATATATCCTTTCTGATTGGTGTTTCATGTTTCTTAGGATATATTTCAAGAAGTGGTATCACTAGGTAAAATGAGAGTTCCTTTTTTATTTTTTGAGGAAGCTTCATACTGTTCTCCACAGTGGCTGTACCAGTCTGCATTCCCACCAGTAGTGTAGTAGGGTTCCCTTTTCTCCAAATCCTTGCCAACACTTGTGTGTTGATTTGTTGATGATAGCCATTCTGACAGGTGAGAGGTGATACCTCATTGTGTAAAAAATACTGTGAATAACTATATTCCAACAAGCTGGACAACCTGGACGAAATGGACATATTCCTAGAAAAATATGACCTTCCAAAACTCAATCAAGAAGAATCAGAAAACTAGGATAGGTCCATAACTACTGATGAAATTGAAGCAGTTATCAAAATACACCCAGCAAACAAAAGCCCTGGTTCGGATGTCTTCACAGGGGAGTTTTACCAAACATTCAAAGAAGAACTAACAAGTATCCTCCTCAAAATATTCCAGAATTCCAACAGGAAAGAACACTTCCAAGCTCTTTTTATGAGGCTAGCATTAGCCTGATTTCAAAAACAGATAAAGACACTACAAAGAAAGAGAATTATAGTCCAATATCCCTGAACATAGATGCTTAAATCCTCAACAAAATATTAGCAAATTGAATCGAGCAATACATTAAAAAGATCATATACCATGACCAAGTGCAATTTATTCCAGGGATGCAAGGCTGGTACAGTATTCGAAAATCAATAAATGTGATACATCACATAAACAAATTGGAAGACAAAAATCACATGATCATATCAATAGATGCAGAAATAGCATTTGACAAAATCCAATACCTTTTTTGATCAAAACTCTCAGCAAAGTGAGAATAGAGGGATCATATCTCAACATGATAAAGGCCAAAGATGATAAACCTACAGCCAACCAACATCATACTCAATGGGCAAAAACTAAAACCATTTTCCCTAAGAACAGAAACAAGACAGGGATGACCATTTTCACCACTATTATTCAATACTAGAGGCCCAGTGCATGAAACTCGTGCACATGGGCGGGGGGGGGGGGGGGGAGGGTTCCAGTCGGACATCCTTCTCGCAATCCGAGACTGCTGGCTCCTAACCCCTCACCTGCCTGCTGGCCTGATCCCCCTAACCGCCCTCTCCTGCCTGCCTGATTGCCCTAACTACTCTCCCCTGCCAGCCTGAGTGCCCCATCTGCCTCTGTGTTGGCCCTGCCATGATGGCTTTGTCTGGAAGGACGTCCAGAAAACATCCAGTCTAATTAGCATATTACCTTTTTATTAGTATAGATAGTACTGGAAGTCCTAGCCACAGTGATCAGACAAGAAGAAAAAATAAAAGGCATCCAAATTGGAAAAAAGGCAGATTTAGTAAGTTGTTCTGAGAATCATTTAAGAAACCAGGGAAAGGAAATTGCCCTGCTATGTTTATAATGAGTAGGCAGTGGGGCCAGGGTTAGAGTTCCTGTGCAGGTGCATATATAAACTTCTGCCAGGACCGAAGGGAGTAGCCCTGGGCTTTCTCATTATCTCACTCAGACATGGGACAGCAATGAAAGAAAGAGGTGTGGCCTTCAAAGTGGCCAGTAATCAAACACCAATATTGGAGTCAGACTATTACACTAATAATACGAGTAATATTTGTACCAGTAATTAACATTTCCCAGGTCCCATGACAAAATTTTCACATCCATTTTCTCATTTGAGGGTCCCTAAAGCCCTATTCTTTTTTTCTATTTTACATATGAAGAAACTAATTTTAAAATTGTTCAAGGTGACTTCACAGACTCTAACTCAGTTTCATATGGTATGTGATACTATTTTCTTTTGTCCCACCTTTATGTTGAAGGTTTCCACAAGTGCTCTATGCAAAGTGACAAAAGTCTGGCTCTGGAGAACAGAGGTACTAGCATTTAGGTGTTCATTTATGTGAACTGATGCAGCCCATGGTAATCATACTAACTAACCTTCCTCTAAGCATTTGATATGTATTCAGGTATTATTCTAAGTTTCTTGCAGGGATTCGCTGATTTAACCGACAATAAATGTATGCGGGGAAGTAGTTCATGATCCTCATTTTACAGATGGTAAAATTGTGACATTGATGGTTAAGTTAGTAAGATGTAGAATTAGAATTATAGAACCAGAGAGTACTATTCCAGAATACAAATTCCCAGCCACAACCTTATATTACTTCTTGGTGGGCATTTCAAAAGATTCTAGACCACTTTCTCTTTGGGGGTCATGAAGACAAGATTTGCTTCAGTCTGTCTGGTAACATTATAGCTCACCCTTCTTTTTTGTACCATCTCCCGAACTTCAGACCTCAAGTACAGGTTAAATGTGCATGAGAGATCCAGTTCCAGTAAAAATGACTGAAAAGTTAAGTTTCTGTATAATAAACCCAAGGAATATAAAGCTATGATAAAGTAACCAAAGGAAATATATTTTCACTCAAAAATGAGAGAACACCAAAGAACTTGTATGCATATAAGCATAACCAATGGACACAGACAATGGGGGGGGTGGTGAAGGCTGGCCTGGGGGGGTGGAAGCAGGCTGGGAGAGGACAATGGGGCAGAAGGGAACATATGTAATACTTTCAACAATAAGGAATTTTTTTAAAAAATGAGAGAACACTCTAAGGATCAGAATATTTTATTTCTTTGCTCTAATTCAAGGAATTCAATTTCCGACGCATCCTCACAGCATAGACTTTTAACAGGTAGAAGAAAGGAAATAGTACATATCCCTTTTTTTCTAGCAAGAAGTAAGCAGTCAGAAGAGGTAATTAACTCAGTGCTCCCAATTTAATCCCTTCCCTTAGCATGTTTTGCTTGGGAAAAAATGTTGGATAAAAATTTGTTTTCTATTATTTTATAAACTAGAGACCCACTGCATGAAGAGATTCGTGCAATAGGCTTTCCTTCGCCTGGCTGCCGGCACCAGTTTTTCTCCGGCACCTGGGACCCAGGCCTTCGCTCCGACCACAGCAGAGAAGCCAAGCCTCTTCAGTCTTCAGTCATCTTCAGTCTTCAGTCTTTGCTCCACACCTGCATATGCAAATTAACCACCATCTTTGTTTGGTTAATTTGCATACTCATTCTGATTGGCTGGTGGGCATAGCAGAGTGACACCAATTTGCATGTTTCTCTTTTATTAGTGCAGATTAGTAAACAGGTAAATATAACTATATATTGTGAAAAGTAGGTTTGCAGCTGTTTGTATGGAAAATAATACAATAATTAATAAACAATAAGAATAAACTATTTCGCATACTCACAACTGTAAACCTATTTTGCCCCAACGTGTGTGTGTGTGTGTGTGTGTGTGTGTATTTCCTTTTGTGGACATTTATTTTTATTTTCCTCTATACCTGTTTACCTGAACTATATGTGTGAAATAGTTTTAATTTCTCAGCCTTCATTTTTCAGAAAAGCTTGTGCCTTTAATTCCATGATCTGATCATATAACTTGCCTGCCTAATTCCTTCCTTCCTTCCTCCCTCCCTCCCTCCCTCCCTCCCTCCCTTTCTCCTTCCTCTCTCTCTTCCCCCCTTCTTTGTTCTTTTTTTCTTGTCTTTCTTCTTCTTCCCTCCCTCCCCTTTCTCCCTCCCTCTCTTCATTTCTTCTTTTTTTCTCTTGAGAAAACTATATTTTTAAATAAAATATTTTGCCCACATCTCCAACATATCTAATAAATAAACTAATACTTTTGTTCACTAGTGGGGTGGGGTGGCTGGAGCCTTCTGCTTCTGTGCATCACATCAGTCCTTTGACTCCATAGTAATAATTTTAAAACTATTCCAGATAATTGGCAAAAGCAATCAGTGGACAATCTACATTAATATAATCAGATTTAAGCATTTGAGGCACTCATATTTTGGTGTCTCGGGTATTAATAATCTAATAGAAAAATATATCTTTTAAATGACTCTTCTGATTGCTTCACAAAGTTGTCATGAAGATAGAACTGAATATCAGGGGAGATGAAATGCCTCAGGAGTCAATCAATCCAATTCTCCACCAATGATTGGATTCTAAATGCATGCAATTTTAGATGTAGGTCATAGCAGTTTGAAAAGCTCTAATTTTAATAAAGTTATTCTCTATGTCATCAAGAATTTTTTGAAAATATTTAATAAATCACATAGGACTCTACAAATACAAGATATTATTCCTCCATTGTGCCAGGTACCATAGTAAAATGGACAACATATAATTCCTGTGCTCTAGAAGCTTATGTTTTGGGGGGAGGAAACATGAACATTCAGATAACTAAAGAGCAAATAGGATCTGATTTGTGCCATCAGAGAATAAAAATTCATTCTTGGTGCTCAAAAAGACATTTTATAACCAATTAAGAAAATCAGGAGGGATCTTATGAAACTGAGGTGGACATTGGATGCTGACAAAGTTCTTCCAGAAATTGAAATGCCTGGAGGTAAAAGACATCATTTCAGTATGAGTAGGGGTAGGAAGAATGATAAAATATTTGAATATGTCCAAATTGAGCCATGTTGAGAAATCAGATATAAAGTATTTAATGTGGGTAAGAATTAATCTTTTCTTAGTGTAGCTGTAATGCCACAGGCATTGTAGAAACCATAAAGATGGGTTCAAATCCCAGCCTAGCTAATTACTATGTAACATTGACAAAATTTTATCACTACTTTTTTCTTCTAAAAATAGAGATTAAGCTACACTTAATCCACTGAGAAACTAGGAAATTATTATGAGCAAACTAAATGTTAGTTATACCATCAACTTTATGATTGATTAATAATTACATGAATGACTGTTAATAACATTCTGTCTTTGAGTAGATTAAAATTTAGTGAAGCAACAGGTTTTATTTTATGTGTTCATTTTTATCTACATAACTAATGTTAATTTTATCTTTAAAGGTTCATGAAACACTAGCAGTTAATTCCTCTTTCAATTTGTCTGAGAAGCCATTATCAGAATAATGATGAGAGTTTTAACTCAACATCTGTCAAACCAAACCATTACTGTAATAACCTTGCAAAGGCTTAAAACCTAACTTTTATTTATACTCTAAATCATGTCTTCTAAAGTTAAAATATAATTTACCAATAATATTAATTTTTATTTATAATAAATTTAACATTTTTAAAAGTGACATATAGTGGCAAAATTCATTGAGGGGTAGCATGAGTTCTGTAATCTCAAGTGGCAGTCTTACAATTCAAATAACATTATAAATTTATTTTACATATATGTACTGAGTATATAAAATGGACCATGAGCTGTGTTAAGTACTAGAAGTTGGGAGATGAAGAAAGTACTCTTTATCACTCAGGATCTCAGAGATAATGAGCTGGAAATTATGATGCAGGCTTTAGCAGTAGTATCAAAGTGTAATGTAGAAAGACATAAACAGTTATAATTAGCTTTTCTATGCCTGATAATAACTGGACATTTTATCATCGTATAACAATATTTTGCTTTTCAGATGAGATAACAATAGTATTGATCCTTATAATAACTTGATTTCAATCTAGAACAAAGAACTACATTTATGCAGATGATACTTATAATTGCTCTCACCTCCCACCATCTACCATTTTTCTCCTATCCTATGAAGATGAACCAATGAGGGACAATGTGATCTCATGTTTATGAGAGCCCGCATTTGGAAGTTGATGCACATGCAATGACCCAGTCTTCATAAATGCAGCTTACTTTTATTCAAACTTAAAACAATCTTAAAACATCTGTACCATTGGCTTTGATTTCAACTTTTACTATTAGTAAGTATTTATAAGGGAGGTTAGCTCAGGTATTGATAGATGTGAGGAATTCAAAGCTGAAAAATCATAGTCCATGGTTCACAATTTATTTTACATATATGTACTGAGTATATAAAATGGACCATGAGCTGTGTTAAGTTATAGGCATGTCTACAATAAGATAACTGGAAAGAATACAGTATTCTACAATAAAGATGAAGATGTTCCGTGATATGTTTAAAGATATGGGATGGTTTATTTCAAATGAGGCTTTTGGGAAAATTTTCATGGAGAAGCAGATCTTGAAATATAATTTATACAAATAGAGATAGGCTATACACACAACATGAATAAGGACATAAACATTAAGGTCTTAATGGAAATCTAGCAGAATAAATCTATAAATAGAAAAACTTAAGCAATGGTACTTTATTTTACTCATACATTTCCACCTAATCTATATCTATAATTTTATAGGTAAAAGAAAAATATGTAAATACACCCAAACATACATATATACACACACATTAATACTAGTAATACTAAGAATGTTACAAAAATATAAGCCAAAATGTATAACACCTTATTAGATACAATCACAATAGCCAGAACAGCTTTTATTCTCTAAGAAAGCAGGAATGAGTTAAGTATAGAGTAGATATTAGACATGGGTAACTTAATAAAGAAACAATGATATTTAAATATATTTCATTACTCATTTCTGATTAACTAATTTGTCTTGCAGCATGCAAGTATGCAGCATGTAAGATTATCTAATAACAATGCTTAATATGGGTGTTGTTCTTAATAATGATATTTAACTATCAGGGTACTAAAAATACACTAGATTTGGAGAACAATGGTGTTATAGACTGTATAGTATTCCTAGTCTTTTACAGTTCTATGTTTGACTAAAAGATCATATTTTTTTTAGTAACCTCAAACAGCAATGGTTAGAAAATATGATTACTAAAAATATTTCACTTATAACATCCTCTGAAGTATTCTACTTATTCCAGGTCATGCATGTCTGTTAAACAGTTAGTTAAAGGTAGAAAATATTATGTAAAATAGGAAAAATGACTTTAAATGTATATTTTTTCATTGAATACAACTTATTTGGCTGCCTTAAGTGTGTAGGTGATGTAGACTTTTAATATATCTATTACACCAAGAAAAGCAAGTTATGTTTTCCTGAAGTATCAGACAGTCTATAATATTGGTTTTATAAAAATTACTTTTATTTCCTACCCTGAAATGCAGACAATCTGCAGGTAATTAGGAATGTCTAGCACTTTTTCAAACAAATTACCTCGTTTCTTAGAGAATATATTAAAAGAAAAAGAAAAAATCAAATATTTGTTTTTTCTATTTATACAATAAATGACAAAAATTGAACAACAGAAAGGTATTTTTAGAAGTCAAAAATCCATGTTAATAATTTCAATGTATAAACAATATTCTTGATTGTTTATTGTTGAGGCATCCTATTAAATGGTTGGGAAGTAGAATCCAGTTCAATTCATGGCATTTAAATGCCTATTCGTTGAAATAACTACTGATAACATTTAAAACTTTTTATTGAAGTAGATCAAAATGCCTTGAGTGAATATGTGAAAGTTTAAAGAGACAAGAGGTCTCCTTGGAGATGAAAACTATGCATGTATTCCTCCATCCCTTCTGAAGATAGAAGATAGACATTATTGACAGTGACCAGAGCACTATTTTTATGTCTCAAAATACAGTTTGTTGGGCTCTTAAACAAGACATGCAATGAAGCATTTGCCTCCCTTGTCAGCATCGGGCTATAGGTCTCCTAGGCAACAAAATGTCTTAAACAGGTTCAAACTCAATTAAATGAAACCTGGTACATTTTAGTCATCAAACATCTAGGTGAATTGTAATAAAGAGTCTAACTCCATTTTTGATGTTTGATAGCTGACAATTCTCAAGCTCTACCACTCCCTCTCCACCCTCTGCTCCCCATCTGAGCAATCTTGTAAGATAGCCTGATGCTCTCTCCTTTGGCACCAGTGGCAAGTTCAGGCTATCCAAGATTTGTGGGGAACCTCACTGGAGGCCCATCACTTAATCAGCATAAAAGGTGAGCCAATCTCCTTTCTCTGCTCTCCTAGGTCATTATAGGGTCAGGCTTGGAGGCCACTCTGTTTTTCCCAGAAAGCATTTCTATACCCTATTGGTGAACATGGGGCATCTAGTAGTGTCTTAACATCTGAACCAAATTGTGAATGGGGTGATCTGTATCTTGCTTTTGTGAAGTGGCTACAATAGAAATCTTGTGCATTAGATGCCATTGTTTCTATTAGAGAGTGCAGAGAAAAACAAATTATTTCCTCAAAAATATCCAAGGCTGATACCACAGTGGTTATCTGTTCATCCTAACAATTACAAAGATTCCCATGTTACTGAAACTATTGTTATAGATTAGTATTTTTAACCAAAGGGTTAAAATAAGAAGTTCAGTCACAACAACAATAACAAAAGTGTTACTGTCCTTGTGCATAACCACAAAAAATATGCTTGGAAGAGAAGGAACAGTTTGCTGGTGTCTTGTTCTGCATTATTAAAGGGGTTCATCTTTATTTTATTGCTTACTTTGGTTCTAAGTGCAATCTTTAAAAGTTTGAAAGCATTCTTTTTTTTCTTTCCAGTTATTGTAAGGAGTACAAATATTATACTTCTACATCTATTAGCAAATTTTTGACCCTTATAAATAAACATATAATTTGCATGTCTATTTTTAGAAATCATTTCCACCCACTAGTTAATTTTTAATCAACTAGTACCCAAGGGAGCTTGATAGGAGAGAGGGGGTGGGGGTGAGGAAAGAGACTCCAGGAGGTATGAGAGGTAGTTGCTAAAGCTTTTACAGTGGAGGAGTGTCTGGGAGGCATTAAGGGGAATGCCAATTGAATTGCAATTTGGATGCATTCTAGAGTCTTTCATAGTAAGCTACACTGTTCAAAGTGGGTAGGTTTGCAAGTAGCAGCATAAATGAATTTAAGTAAGATTTATAAATCAATAAATAGTGTTGCTTCAGAACATAAAAATGCCTGAAAGATATTTGGCTCATGTTAACATTGATGGCGTTGTGTAGATCGGTATTTGTTTCTCAATAGTGTTAATGACAGAGCAACCCTTGATTGATCAAATAATTTTTAGGAATTTAACCAAGATGGTGGGGCCTAATACTATGGGTGGGTCAATGGCTGGCTCATATCCTTTGGAAGAGCTCCTCTGTGAGCTTTTGTATGTCCTGAATGAGTTTTTCAAACAATCTCCTTGGAAAAGTACTAGTATGTCATTGATATGATGTCATACCTGTGCTCCTAGAAAAAGTTGAATGAGGTTACATTCTTTTCTGTCACGATTGAGTGATATAACAGTGCTGTTGAAGTATACCATGGGTATCAGGATAAAGGTGAATAGTGGTTCTTTAAACTTGAAGGCAAACTGCAACTGAGAGGCTGTTAAAATAGTCACTACACTGAACATGTTAGCCAACTCTATGACTACAAAGTGTTTACTAGTGTCTGATTGGATGGAGTCAGTAATTTCAATAATGTTGAATATGATTGCTTTCATGGGGGAAACCACAATATAAAGGTTGCTGTAATCTACAATGATTTTCTATTTATTATTTTTAAATGTAAGATCAAGTCAAGTTATGTTAAATGGATAAATGACAGGGAAAATCATCTCTTATCAAAATATGTTTTGTATAATGGGCTTCAATCCTTGAAGGCCTGTTTTAATTTAAACTGGATTATATTACCTATTTTAATTGGGGGAGGATACTGGGGGTAGGTTTATGGAAGATTCTATTTTACAATTTGGTTAAGTGCCAAGACTTAGGAATTTAAATGTATTACTCATTGGGTCAGAGTGGTCATGCTCACTATGAGATATTTTAGCGTGATGGCTACTGTGACCATGGGAAATTTTAGGCAAGGCAATAGTTTCAATGGGTAAGGCAAGACTTTAATATTTGATAACTCCCTCAAAAGACAATAAAGTGGTGAAGGCCTAGAGGGGACAGGGGTAGGGTAGAGTGAGGCAAAGGGGAAGGGATGGGGCGGGGGGGACTTGTAATAGAGTTAACAATTTTAAAAAAAAGAAAAAAATTAATATGGAAAAAATTAAGTGAAACTGAAATGAAATTAGAATTGTATGTGAAAGACAGCATAATTTTTATAATAAAATGATATACACACATAATTAAAGTTTCAGTTCCTTTATAAAGAATTATTGAGGTTGTACCAAGCTGCATATGATATTACCATGATTGTGTAATCAGATTTAATTCTGAGTAGTCTAATTTGTCTGCTTAAATTATCAAGCATTAAAATTGAATTTAAATAATTTAGAATTGAATATATATAAACTAAGGGAGGGATGAGTAGCTATTTATTTCACCACCAAGAAATTAAAGTCAGCTGAAATTCTAAATGCTCAGCATATTATACATAGACAAAAGTGACAATATCCTAGAGAGAAATAAAAATATATTTTTAACCTCACTAAGATTTAATCACCAATTTCATAAGCAGCCTGATAGTAGCCTCAAAACTTCAAATGTACATGAATCATGCTGTGCACTGAATATTCTAAATAACGTGATCATTTATAACTCTATTACCAGTAACCTTATGTTTTAAATGCCACCTATTATAGATAGTATTGTCTAAAAAAATGAATTAAAAATTTCTCTTTTTTTAAAGAGGAAAATAAGTATTAAAAGTAACCAAATGTCTGTGTGTCTCTCTTTGCGATATACTGAGGCCAAAGAAAGGAAAAAGCACATATGTTGTGATATATCTTTACTGTCACTCAAACTAACTCACAAATATTATTTTAATAAATAAATTTTGACAATATTTATTGCAATTTTAAAATAATCTTTCTCTTTGGCAGGTACTCTTTTAAATTATTTTCTTGTTTCTAAAGAGAAAAATCATATCATGGAGGCAAGAGTTTAAAAACCGATGAGAAATTTTCAAAACTGTAAACTATTGAAATAGGATGCTTTTATTTTGAGGAAAGCCTTGGATCTTGCAATGTGAAAGAAGCTTTAGCAAATACTTAAGAAATTAAATGCTTAAGGTGTAATTTAAAACACAGATTCATAAAGTTGTTGTTAAACAACTTGCTTTAGATCAACAGTTAATCAGTCGTAGATTCAAACTTGATCCCTCAAAGCAATATATCGAAGATGCTTTCTAATCAAGAGACTAATGAATATTAATCCTTGAAGATAAAAGACCCAACATCTATTGGAAAAAATTTTAAAAAAAATAATTAGAATTTTTCCATGCAATTGGTAACTAGCATAAGATTATGGAAAATAAGCTACATTGACAAAAGCCATAGTATATTAAATATTGGCTACTCATAAAATCCTGGAAATAAAGCTGTAAGGGGGCAATTTTTGCCTCTAAAGAAATATACTTGACTTTGTATGATTAGATAATTTCACTTCACTTCCCCAAATTTATGTCAAATATCCCTTCTAATAAAATTATATATATATATTTTATTTTTCATATGATTTCATGTTTATCATGTATATCAAGGGGAATACTTTTGGTTTCAAGTAACAAAATATCTAAAAGTGGCTTGAAATATAAAGACATTTTTATTAAATTAAGAAGTATCATATAAGCTGATAGTATTTGGCCAACTGTTAAATAATGTATTCAAGGGAATGGAATGTTTCTATATTACTGTCCTACCATCCTTAACAGGTTGTTTATTCTCTTTATGCTGTCCTTCAAGTCTACCAAATGATGGCCCTATCTCCATATGTGCATTAAAGGCAATAATAAAAGAAAAGGAGTAATGTCAGTTAGATTATGAGGTCTTTCATCAAGAAAGCAAAAGCTAGCCCTGGCCATGTGATTCAGTGGGTTAGTGCATTGTCCTGATATGCCAAGGTTGTAGGTTCAATACCTGATCAGGGTACATACAAGAATCAACCAATTAATGCATAAATAAGTGGAACAACAAATTGATGTTTCTTTTCCTCTCTCTTAAAATCAATATTTTTTTAAGAAAGCAAAAGGTTTCTCAGAATCAAAAGACCTTCAGACTTTCAATGATAATTTATTGCTTATTTCTGGTATGCATGGCCACCTCTAACTCATCAGAAGGTAAGAAAGCCACTATAGTTAGCATTGGCAAGAACTGGTTTGCAAATGGAAGTTGTGCTATTCAACCAATGAGGTCAATCACATCAAGCAATTTTTTATGACTAATTTTTCCTAAAAAAATGTGACAAGAGAGAGAACACACTGATTCCCAGGGAGCAATAGTTTTCAGTTAATACTTTGACATTATTGGCATATGTGTGTTTGTATTTTGTGTAAATTTTTTTGTGATCTCTTTTTAGTAAATATAACAGTAAATGGAAAACAGAAAATCCAATTTCTCTGCTGCAAGACCATCCGCCACTGTATGAAATAGCAACACTAAGAGGAGAAGCCTCTATGCATTCTTCCCTGAGTTAAAAGCCATAATCCTTTGACTTCATGTTTAGACAATAAATGTATTGGGTTTTGAGATGCGCTAATTGTTATTACTCTTCCCTTCATATACGTTCTGAATAAAGTGAGAAATAGATATTGGTTTCAAATTAAGATATTTATATCAGCTTTGTTCATGGTAAACCTGGATGAATAATGTAACTTTGATCAGCTGAATTTTGGTCTTCCTACTATGTCTCTTATCCAGTTATAATCTACCCCTATTCATGGAGATTTGTAGCTTTATTAAAATGCATTATAATTAAAGAGTCAGAGTTAGGGTTATAGAGAGGGAAGAAGAGAGATAGATGAGAAACACACACAGAGTGAGAGACAGAGAAATCAACCTCCCTTAATTGGAATATTTACTTAAGTCTTAGAGATTCTGATGCATGTGATGAGATTCCCTGTTGTTATTTGAGAATTCCTCAGTATGAGTGTTGATGAGAAGAGCCTTTCTCCTACCACAAAACCTGTAAAGCCCAGATATTTGCTTTGTTAGATAACCTTGTGACTGAGGCAAAAGTACTAGTCCTAAACTCCAATAATCAGGTGCCTGTCCCCTAGACACTAAGCTGGGAACTACAGAAACATGAACTGTGTGAAATGATGGCAGTGTCTGTGGCAACAGCAAGTCCTGTTTCTGGTACAATGATGGCTATGGTGCCAGGACTGGAGTTCAGTGTTGAGGAACAATGGTGGTAGCAGCACCATCTGTCAAACTCATCTTTCCTTGAAGAAACAAACAGTATCCTCACTAAACTGAAACTGTCACATAATTTTGTATGTGATTCTGTTTGCTTCTGAGTACTCTTCAAATGAGTCAGTTAAAGCTAGATTATATTTCTTAGCAAACAACCCCAAATATCAGGGATTGAAAACTGTAAGCATTTACTTTTGAGGATTCATACTTTAGGAATAGTCCCTGTATCAGAAACACAGAATTTGTGAAAGAGGGAAGAGGGAAGATGGTAGAATCATTCAATGTACCATTTACATTTCATTGTTCAAAGCTAGTCACAGAGCAAAATTTAATGTTAATGGGATTGGAATCTGTGTGCTTGTTATCTCCTTTCTGTATTTTTAGAAATCTTAGCTCTTGAAAACACTTGTGAACTATGTAATATATTTTCAGAAAAATGTTATTCTGCAAGAGTTAGTTTCTGTTGCTTGCACCTTGACTGATGAATACTCCTGGTAGATGGGGTAGGGTTGCGGGGCCTAAACCCTGACTCAGGTGCTCTGATTGCATGCAAACAGGGGCAGAGAAAGAACCTGTTACGTGGAGGAGAGAACAACTTGGTAATATCACTCAGAAAAACGTTTCTCCGTTCTTCAGTACAGCATTTGGAGTTTGTAATGCTTTGAGTAGTATCTCAATTCTTGTGCTTATTATCTTCATGACCTACTGAGTGAGTCTCAGTTTCCTTGTCTGCAAGAAGTCAATAGGTAGTCAATAACTTTCTATGGCTGCTGTGGGGATTAAGTGGATTAACATGGACATATTAATATGAACATAAATTGATTAATAGTGTGTGAACCATGATAAACATTTAATTTTATATATTACTAGAGGCCCGGTGCATGAAATTCATGCATGGAGGTGGAGAGGTCTCTCAGTCCAACATCCCTCTTGCAATCCAGGACCGCTGACTCCTAACCACTCGCCTGCCTGCCTGCCTGCCTGATCACCCCTAACCACTTGGCTGTCTGGTTGATCACTCCTAACTGCCTCTGTCTTGCCCACCCCCCACCCCCCGCAGTGGCTTCGTCCAGAATGACATCTGGAAGGTCATTTGTCCAGTCTAATTAGCATATTATGCTATTATTATTATAGATTGCAATTATTATTATTATTGTTACTCCTAGAAGATGGTGGAAGGTTGTTGTTAGCCCCTAGTTAATGAGATGTGGTTGTAACCCAGGAAAGTGCAGAAAATCGCTCTCCTCTCTAGAGTGAAAGAGTCAAGTCCAAGCAGGAGCAGGATAAGGTCACTGTGAGCCTGAGTAATTACTTTAAGTCAGATCTCACCAAAGTTAACCTTGAGTTTATACTACGGCTGTATTTGCTTATCAGCCCCTCCAGTGGTTTGGAAAATCAACTACCCGAGAACACAGCATGGGACTCATGATAAGTTTCCACATAAATGTTATGCTTAGGAATAGCCTCTGACTGGAGTAGATTTCACTGGACAAAACTTAGTGCCACTCTACTCTACAGGAGTGGTTGATAATATAGTGCCTTCAGCTTGGCAGAAGTTGCCTTGCCAATATATATATATATAAGCTTAATGACTATACCAGCAAAGAAAAAAATATATTTTGAATCTTTCCACAGTCCGATGTGCTGACATGTGCCTATGAATCAAACAATGACACTTGTATAGGGACTTAATATTGTCATTTGGGCTTAACATATTAAATGCTGTTCAACACAAATCCTAGTAACAGACACAAAATAGAAAGGAAGGAAAGTTGCTATCATTAGGAGCACATTTGATAGGGTTTTTTTCGTCTGTTTGATGTTTTGTTTTACAGTTTAACATGGAATTTGGAATGAACAGCTTCAGGAGGTAGAGGAGAAAGGTGAATGGATTATAGTTCAGACTTGAAATTCCTAAATAGGAAAACTGCATGTATTTATTTATTTATTTATATTTATTTATTTAGTTAAGGTTATTTTTATTTACAAGTTTTGAAAAATATAGATTTTTTACATGGGTTACTTGTGCAAAGTTAAATTTAGAAGAATGATAAATGCACTCCCCTCCTCCCAGTTCCCGCCCCACCCTCCGCCCTCACTCCCCACCCACTGTCCTCATCCATAGGTGCACGATTTTTGTCCAGTTTCTTCCCGCATCTCCCATTCCCCTTTCCCCCCCAAGAATAGTCAGTCCATTCCCTTTCTATGTCCCTGATTCATTATAATCACCAGTTCATTCTGTACATCAGATTATTTATTCACTTGATTCTTAGATTCACTTGTTGATAGATGCATGTTTGTTGTTCACAATTTGTATCTTTACCTTTTTCTTCTTCCTCTTCTTAAAGGATACCTTTCAGCATTTCGTATAATACTGGTTTAGTGGTGATGAACTCCTTTAGCTTTTCCTTATCTGTGAAGCTCTTTATCTGACCTTCAATTCTGAATGATAGCTTTGCTGGATAAAGTAATCTTGGTTGTAGGTTCTTGGTATTCATCACTTTGAATATTTCTTGCCATTCCCTTCTGGCCTGCCAAGTTTCTGTTGAGAAATCAGCTGACAGTCGTATGGGTATTCCCTTGTAGGTAACTGAGTTTCTTTCTCTTGCTGCTTTTAAGATTCTCTCTTTGTCTTTTGCTCTTGGCATTTTAATTATGATGTGTCTTGGTGTGGTCCTCTTTGGATTCCTTTTGTTTGGGGTTCTCTGCGCTTCTTGGACCTGTAAGTCCATTTCTTTCACCAGGTGGGGGAAGTTTTCTGCCATTATTTCTTCAAATAGGTTTTCAATATCTTGCTGTCTCTCATCTTCTGGCACCCCAATTATTCTGATGTTTGTACGCTTGAAGCTGTCCCAGAGGCTCCTTACACTATCTTCGTATTTTCGGATTCTTTTTTCATTTTGCTTTTCCGGTTGGGTGTTTTTTGCTTCTTCGCATTTCAAATCTTTGGCTTGATTCTTGCGCTCCTCTGGTCTGCTATTGGGTGTAATATTCTTTATTTCCGACCGTGTATGCTTAATTTCTAGTTGTTTCTTTATCATAGCATCGAGGGTCTCATTAGTTTTCGTGAGGCTCTCCAAAAGTTTATTGCAAGCCCTCAAAATTGCGTTTTTTAGCTCTATATCCTCCATTTCTGTCATGTTTTTTTGTCTCCGCATTTTTTATGCTTTCTTGGTGCACCCTCTAGTGGTCTTTGTGCGCAGTCTTGTTCTAGTTGAGCCTTGATTGTTGTAGTTAATACTAGAGGGATTTGACCACCAGGCCGACTGGCTGTGTGAATCAGCTGTGTCTGCCGCGGAAAACTTCTGTCCTCTGGGGAGGTGCTAATCTAGCCTTTGCCTGAGGCGATCCGGCAAATGGCTCTGCGCAGGGCTTGGGCGGGGCGGGCTCAACAGGGCGGGCGGAGGGAGCCGTTATGGTGCCCTCAGTCCTGTTCCCAGAGGCTCTGCTTCTCAGAACCCCCGGAACCGCTGCAAACCTCGGAGGGAAAGCTGCCTTCCAACTGATGCCAGACACTCCCGCTTCTCCCGTTTGGGTCCGAGTCCCCAGCGATTCGCCCGTATCTGGAGCTCAGAGTCTGAGACTCCCCCCTGACCGAAAACGACAACCGCGCTCTCAGCCACCAGCCCGCTTTGCGCGCGCACCTCCGCACCTGAGTTTTTTCCACACTGCGCCTCCTCTGAGCCTCGGTGTGCTGTTATTTTTCCTTCTAGTTGAAGAGTCTCTCCTCAGCCAGCCTTCCTGTGGTTCTGGGTGATGTCTGTTCCGTCTTTTAGTTGTATTTTTGAAGTGGTTGTTTGCGGCAGCAGTCTCCGGTATTTACCTATGCCGCCATCTTGCTCTCTCCACCAAATATTATTGACTAAATTCCCCTTTCCCTTTTTACCCCTAACTCCAACTCTTCCCTCTGGTAACCATCGCTTGGTTTCTGTTTCTATGAGTCTGCTTTTGTTTTCTTTGTTTGTTTTATTTAGTTTTTAGATTCCACATATAAGTGAAACCATAAGGTATTTGTCTTCCTCAGCCTGACTTAGTACACTTATCGTAATACCCTCTAGGTCCATCCATGTTGTCACAAATGACAAGATTTCATTTTTTATTGATGTTTAATATTCCATTGTATATATTACATCTTCTTTATTCATTCATCTATTGGTGGACAACTAGGTTGCTTCCATATCTTGGCTATTGTAAATAATGCTGCAATAAACATAGGGTACATACTAGTATATCTTTTCAAATTAGTGTTCTTATTTTCTTTGGATAAATACCCAGAAGTAGAATTGCTGAGTCATATGGTACATCAATATTTAGTTTTTTGAGGAATCATCACCATATTGTTTTCCATAGGGGCTGTGCAAGTTTGTAGTCCCACCAACTGTGCCAATTTGCAGTGCATGAGGGTTCAATTTTCTCCACATCCATATCAACATGTTATTTGTTGACTTTTTTATAATAGCCATTCTGATTGGTGTGAGGTGGTAACTTATTGTGATTTTGAATTGCATATTCTCAATGATTTCATTTAACAAAAAAGAAAATAAAGTGAAATAACTACATAAAAGAAATTACTAAGTATATCCATTTCCATTTTTCTTCATTTTTACTGAAATAAAAAGAAGTTGTATTATCTAATAAATTAAATGGTTTCAAATTGGAAGGTGTAGAAATGTAGGGCGTGGCTATAGGGTTAAGCCTCGGACTGACCTGTTGGCAAAGCCACAAACAAGTCCCAGCTTAGAGGGCACAGTCCTCTTAGCATACTTAGGCTTGACCTTATGATTCTCCCTAGATCTTATCTGGGAAGCTATTGGGCTGTGGGAGATGCAGCAAGTGCTGCCAAAACAAGTGAAACTCACAAGAACATTGTAACTATGGTGACCACTACCTTGTTTACC
>NW_005362227.1:15294-29594 GCF_000412655.1 Myotis brandtii | reverse complement strand
TTTCGTGAGGCTCTCCAGAAGTTTATTGCAAGCCCTCAAAATTGCGTTTTTTAGCTCTATATCGTCCATTTCTGTCATGTTTTTTTGTCTCCGCATTTTTTATGCTTTCTTGGTGCACCCCCTAGTGGTCTTTGTGCGCAGTCTTGTTCTCGTTGAGCCTTGATTGTTGTAGTTAATACTAGAGGGATTTGACCACCAGGCCGACTGGCTGTGAGAATCAGCTGTATCTGCAGTGGGAAAACTTCTGTCCTCTGGGGAGGTGCTAATCTAGCCTTTGCCTGAGGCGATCTGGCAAATGGCTCTGCGCAGGGCTTGGGCGGGGCGGGCTCAACAGGGCGGGCGGAGGGAGCGGTTATGGTGCCCTCAGTCCCGTTCCCAGAGGCTCTGCTTCTCAGAACCCCAGGAACCGCTGCAAACCTCGGAGGGAAAGCTGCCTTCCAACTGATGCCAGACACTCCCACTTCTCCCGTTTGAGTCCCCAGCGATTCGCCCGTATCTGGAGCTCAGAGTCTGAGACTCCCCCTGACCGAAAACGACAACCGCGCTCTCAGCCACCAGCCCGCTTTGCGCGCGCACCTCCGCACCTGAGTTTTTTCCACACTGCGCCTCCTCTGAGCCTCGGTATGCTGTTGTCTTTCCTTCTAGTTGAAGAGTCTCTCCTCAGCCAGCCTTCCTGTGGTTCTGGGTGATGTCTGTTCCGTCTTTTAGTTGTATTTTTGAAGTGGTTGTTTGCGGCAGCAGTCTCCGATGTTTACCTATGCCGCCATCTTGCTCTCTCCACCAAATATTATTGACTAAATTCCCCTTTCCTTTTTTACCCCTAACTCCAACTCCTCCCTCTGGTAACCATCGCTTGGTTTCTGTTTCTATGAGTCTGCTTTTGTTTTCTTTGTTTGTTTTATTTTGTTTTTAGATTCCACATATAAGTGAAACCATAAGGTATTTGTCTTCCTCAGCCTGACTTAGTACACTTATTGTAATACCCTCTAGGTCCATCCATGTTGTCGCAAATGATAAGATTTCATTTTTTATTGATGTTTAATATTCCATTGTATATATTACATCTTCTTTATTCATTCATCTATTGGTGGACAACTAGGTTGCTTCCATATCTTGGCTATTGTAAATAATGCTGCAATAAACATAGGGTACATACTAGTATATCTTTTCAAATTAGTGTTCTTATTTTCTTTGGATAAATACCCAGAAGTAGAATTGCTGAGTCATATGGTACATCAATATTTAGTTTTTTGAGGAATCATCACCATATTGTTTTCCATAGGGGCTGTGCAAGTTTGTAGTCCCACCAACTGTGCCAATTTGCAGTGCATGAGGGTTCAATTTTCTCCACATCCATATCAACATGTTATTTGTTGACTTTTTTATAATAGCCATTCTGATTGGTGTGAGGTGGTAACTTATTGTGATTTTGAATTGCATATTCTCAATGATTTCATTTAACAAAAAAGAAAATAAAGTGAAATAACTACATAAAAGAAATTACTAAGTATATCCATTTCCATTTTTCTTCATTTTTACTGAAATAAAAAGAAGTTGTATTATCTAATAAATTAAATGGTTTCAAATTGGAAGGTGTAGAAATGTAGGGCGTGGCTATAGGGTTAAGCCTCGGACTGACCTGTTGGCAAAGCCACAAACAAGTCCCAGCTTAGAGGGCACAGTCCTCTTAGCATACTTAGGCTTGACCTTATGATTCTCCCTAGATCTTATCTGGGAAGCTATTGGGCTGTGGGAGATGCAGCAAGTGCTGCCAAAACAAGTGAAACTCACAAGAACATTGTAACTATGGTGACCACTACCTTGTTTACCACTGGCTATAAAATAAAGGCTCAGCTTGCCTCTGGATTTCTCTCTGTGGCCTCAGCCAGGCACAGGAAGATCCACCTAGACCCAGCTTATTCTCTTTGTCTGTCATTTCTTCATCCTTTCGCTGATCTCACTCAGGCTTGTGAACCTTTGCCTGAGCTGGCTCGGCACATAGAAACATGGGAAGTACAAATGTAGTAAATTTATTCAAACATAACACAGCTATTATATAAATTACTAGAGGCCTGGTGCACAAAATTCATGCAATCAGGGGGAGGAGACGTCCCTGATCCCAGCCTGTGCCCTCTCACAGTCCGGGGGCCCCGCGATGGATCGCCCCTGCAGAGGGAGGCCCTGCCCACCCGCCATAGCCCGCAAGTCAGTGGACTGGGCCTCCCTCTCTGGGGCAATCGTGGAGCCCCCCAATTGATTGATTTCCCTGCTAGCTGGTGGCCTGGGTGCCCAACCAATCACATGCACCTGCCTTGGCTGGCCTGGTACCAGTGGGTGTCATTGCATGGTCGTCCAGAAGGTCATTCAGACGGTTGTTCTGCTGTTCAGTCGATTTGCATATTATGCTTTTATTATTATAGGTTAGCTAGACTGCCAAATGAATTGTTGATTATGCAGTATGTGAAATTTTAGAAAAAGTAATATTATGAGAAGTTGCATTTTCATTTTTCTGACTTTTTATTTAGAAATTTCAGATAATATTATAAATTTTTTTAATCTTAGATTTTAAGAGAAAGAAGAGAAAAACCCAAATGATATAAAGCAGAGAAAAAATAGATATGTATATTTCAATATAGTTCATAAATCTGCAATTACGTTTCATTAGTATATTTTCTTCTAAAAAACACAAATGTTTAAAAAAACAGTCGTTAGATAGTGCTGACTTTCCACAGGGCTACATTTCTGGAACTAGCCTAGCCCAAATTGTCTTTGATGGCAAGGAGGTAGCCATGATAACAGAGCTTTGAGAAGCCAAAGAGCATATATGACATGCTATATATTGTTAACCTGTAACACAGATAGAAACAAGTTCTCTGATTAGTTGGAAATATTTATAAAAATACAAGATTTTTCCATTAAAAAGTAATATATATATGGGGTATTTTCTTATTACAGAAAATATCCTATATAATAAAGAGGTAATATGCAAATTTACCATTACTCCAACACACAAGATAGCCACCCCCATGTGGACACAAGATGGCCAGCAGGGGAGGGAAGTTGGAAGGGACCAGGCCTGCAGGGGAGGGAAGTTGGAAGGGACCAGGCCTGCAGGGGAGGGCAGTTGGGAGCGACCATGCCAGCAGGGGAGGGCAGTTAGGGGCAACCGGGCCTGCAGGGAGGACAGTTAGGGGTGACCAGGCCAGCAGGGGAGGTCAGTTAGGGGTAATCAGGCCAGCAGGGGAGCAGTTAGATGTCGATCAGGCTGTCAGGGGAGTGGTTAGTGAGTGATCAGGCTGGCAGGCAGAAGTGGTTAGGGGCAATCAGGCAGGCAGGCAAGCGGTTGGGAGCCAGCAGTCCTGGATTGTGAGAGAGATGTCCGACTGCCCTTTTAGGATCGGGCCTAAATGGGCAGTCAGACATCTCTCAAAGGGTCCCAGATTAGAGAGGGTGCAGGCTGGGCTGAGGGACATCACTTAAGGCCAAACAGTAGAAGATTCTGAGTTTCTAGCCACTAAAGAACACTTGGATATCTTCTTAATCCCAAAATTTATCTATAATTTTACTTTCAATAACAGACAACAAAGAGAATTTTTTTCTTGACTAGCAGGTGGCAGAGCGAGGAGCATGTAGTCATGAAAGTATAACTTGATGTAACCATATCAAATAGATAGGATGATCAAGAAAATGAGTTTATTTTTAAAATTTTCTTGTATTGTTTTAGACCTGTTTTATGTAAACTTTCATGAATCACTGTTTCTCATGCTATTCACTACTAACATTCTCATAGTTCTCTATTGCCAATGGACACTAAAAGAGATGAAAATTTAAGGCTCTGCCTAGTCTGGGTCTACTCTGTTTCATCTTCTCATCCTTCATTCCTGCTTGACTCAAGAGTCCTGCCTTCCAGCTAGGCTTAGACCTTGACTCTACTTGGACTAGTCATTTGCATTTCAACTTAAGATCTACAGCAAAGAGGTTGAGGCAGAATACCATAATTGTTAATATTCAGCCTTTATATTAAAGGCAATGAGGAAATGGCATGGGAGGTATGGGAGGGGGGAGTTAGAGAGCAACCAAAGGACTTGTATGCATGCATATTAGCATAACCAATGGACACAGACACTGGGGCGGTGGGGATTTGCCCGGGTGGGAATAGCTGGAGGAGGGGTCAATAGGGGAAAAAGGAGCCATATGTAAAACTTTAGACAATAAAAAAAAATAAAGACAATGAAGGGATACTAAGGGATTTACTTACCTTCTTTCATCAAGAGGAGGGAGATAATTCTTAAAAAGTTTTACGTAGTGCTTTATATTTCTTTTTATTATATTTTAGCATTTGGTGAATAAAACATAAATAGCTGATTAAATAGTTTATTCTCAATAGTTAGCAATAGTAATCCATTTTATTTTTATTATATATCTGAATTCCAAGCCAGAAAAGATAAAATACAAACAGAAACTTCTGAAGGTTTTTCTCAGCATATTCTTCTTTCTGAGCATTTGAATTTCAGCTCTATAAATAAGATTCTAGTCTATAATATTTTGAATGGTAGAAGAAGATAGCAAAAAACATTTCATTGACAATAATAGAAGCTGAAGCTTGTTAATCCCAATTTAATATATATGTGACCATATTCAGTAATATGCTTAGTTTTTCATATTGAACATTATAATAATATAACTAGAAATAGGATACAATAGTTTATTCAGATTAATTAAATTTTAATGTGCCTTAATATTCATGTGTGGATAATGGATTTGCTTTACACTATTAGAATCCTGTTTTATATTAATTATTTTGAGTAATGCCTCTGCGTGTACATTAAATGCTCTATAAATGTCTGGGGAAATATTGTATTCATAATTTATTTTACTAAGAATTGAAGTATATCTTTTAAATGAATAGAGCACTACACATTATTTCCTACTTCTGCCAGCCTGTTATGGCAATGATTTGGGGTTCTAACTTTTATTCAATCTCCATAACATCTCCAAATGGAATTTCAGGTTAAGAAAAATAGAAATTTGAGTAAATTTCTAAAATATATTTTATTGATTTTACAAAGAAGGGAGAGGGATAGAGAGTTAGAAACATCGATGGGAGAGAAAATCAATCAGCTGCCTCCTGCATGCCCCCTACCGGTGATGTACCCGCAATCAAGGTACATGCCCTTGAACGGAATCAAACCTGGGACCCTTCAGTCCGCAGGCCAACGCTCTATCCACTGAGCCAAACCAGTTAGGGCGAAATTTGAGTATTTTTTTTTTAATAGAATCTGACCTAGAGTTAAGTAAATTGAAAGGACTAGAAATAGGAGTTGGAGTAAAGTGAAAATTATGGTCAGGAATATAATAATAAGGTAAGTATATAAAATATACAAGTGACCACATGTACTAAATTTTCCCTTTGGTCATGTGCATGAACATGAGAAAAAAATTTTGAATTACCTTTCGAGTCCATTCCTAACTCACCATAATATGACATTAAAGATTAGAAATAAAATTAAGAAGTTAAAAATATTGTATCTACCTGTGTTTAAATGTTCCCTTCTCTTGATAGTTGTGTAAGCACTGTATTTGAAGATTGAACTCCCTGAGCTCTGCCCTCAAACCCCTTCTCAGCAGTTGGCTTTCTGTTGCTCATGAGCAAACTACTCAACTTTTGACCATTGTGACTTTGAACATGGGGTTTCTTGTATGCTGCTTTTGCTGTGTAATTCATAGCAAGCATAGCAGATATTTATATAAATTACATAACAGGATAATTGTTTATATAATTCTGGATGCCTCATGCCTATATGCTTTTCTAATTGAAAACTTACTCCTAAGATTACTAAATCTTTCACTGTGTCTTATCTCTTCCCATCTGAACATTGGTTCCTCTATGAGCATTTCCCCCTGTTTTTGGTTTTGGGGTTTTTGTTTTGTTTGGGGTTTTTTGTTTTGTTTTGTTTTGTTTTTGTATTTTAATTCTGAGTGTGGTACAATGTCAGCACCCTCTTTATATTCATTGTTCATCATAAATATCAAGATATGGGGTTGTATTTTCTTTTACAAGGCTAGTTAATCTATTTGAAATCACTTGCTTTATAACAACTACAAAAGAGACATATTTTGTCTCAAGGTATCAGAAAATGAACACATAGTAGCTATTTAGAAATGATATTGCCATAGGCTTCAAAGGTAAATACCATGCTCAGAATCTGAGCTGACGGTACCAAATTTTCTAAATTTTTAGACATGACTCATAACCCAGCACTTAGGAGTTATTTCTCCACTCTATTAAGTTTATTTATGTGAACTAAGAGATTGTGACCATGAGAAGATACTGAGTTAATATGTCAAAAACAAGATTCTTATTACTTACAATTTATTATTTGAGTCATTTCTTTATAAAAATGCTCTAAGTTTCAAAAAAATAGAATGGGATTTGTCAACAAGTGTCTTTCAGTCTAGAAGGAAGAAGCAGACATATAAGTAAATAACTTTCTTAAAAATTGTGTTCCTTTCTTTATAATAAATAAAATAACAAAACACAAATTATGTTATAGTGAATTACAATTAAAAGTATAATAGTATCTAGTTTTGTATTTTGCCTGTACCTGTTGAATTTCCCAATACCATTTATTGAAAGACTCTTTACTCCATTGTATGTTCTTGCCTCCTTTGTCAAATATTAATTGATCATAATGGCTTAGGTTGATTTCTGGGGTCTCTGTTCTGTTCCATTGAACTATAGGCCTATTCTTATGCTAGTACCAGTGTTTTGAATACAATGGCTTTGTAGTATAACTTGTGATTCCTCCAACTTTGTTCCTTTTTCTCAAGATTGCTGTGGCTATTTGGGGTCTTTTTTGGTTCCATATACATTTTTGGAGTGTTTTCCCTAGATATGTGAAATATGCCTTTGGTATTTTATTAGGGTTTGCATTGAATCTATAGATTGCTTTGGGTAGTATGGACATTTTAATTATGTTGATTCTACCAATCCATGAACAGGGTGTATTCTTCCACTTGTTTATATCTTCTTCTACTTCTTTTTTCAATGTCCTGTAGTTTTCCCAGTACAGGTCTTTTACCTTCTTGGTTAAGTTTATTTCTAAGTATCTTAAATTTTCTGTTGCAGTAGTAAATTGGATATTTTTTTTTAGTTTCTCTTTCTAATAATTTGTTATTGGTGTGTACAAATACCATCAATTTCTGGGTGTTAATTTTGTATTCTGCTATGTTGCTGAATTCATTTATTAAATCTGGTAGTTTTTTGGTGAGGTCTCTAGGGTTTTCTACATACAATATCACGTCATCTGTGAATAATGAGAGTTTTACTTCCTCCTTTTCAAGTTGGATGCCTTTCATTTTTTTCTCCTTGTCTGATTGCTGTGCACAAGAATACTCTCAAAATGGATAAAAGATTTAAATGTAAGTTGTGCCACCATAAAAATCTTAGAAGAAACCATATGCAGCAAAATCTCAGACATCTCATACAGCAATGTGTTTATCAATACATATCCTAGGGCAAGGGAAACTGAGGATAAAATAAACAAATGGAACTACATCAAAATACAAAGCTTCTGCACAGCCAAAGAAGCCATCAACAAAATGAAAAGGGACCCCACTGCATGGGAGAACTTATCTGGCAATGATACATCTGATAAGGGGTTAGTTTCCAAAATATATGAGGAACTCATATAACTTAACAAAAGGAAGACAAACAATCCAATTTAAAAATGGGCAAAAAACCTAAATGGATACTTCTCCAAAGTGGACATACAGAAGGCCAAGAGACATATGAAAAAATGCTCAAAGTCACTAATCATCAGAGAGATGCAAACTAAAATGACATTGGGGTATCACCTCACACCTATCAGAATGGCTATCATCAACAAATAAACAAATGACAAGTTCTGGGGAGGATATGGAGAAAAGGGAACCCTCATGCACTAATGATGGGAATGTAGACTGGTGCAACCACTGTGGAAAACAATATGGAATTTCCTCAAAAATTAAAAATGTAACTCCCATTTGACCCAGTAATCCCACTAATAGGAATATATCTCAAGAAATCAGAAACTCCAGTCAGAAAAGACATATGCACCCCTATGTTCAAAGCAGTGCAATTTACAATACCTGAGATTTGGAAATAGCCCAAGTGCCCATCAGTAGATGAGTGGATAAAAAAGCTGTGGTATATTCGTGGAATACTATTCAGCTATATAAAAGAAGGAACCCTTACCGTTTGCAATAGATGGACCTGGAAAGTATTATACTAAGTGAAATAAGCCAGTCAGAGAAAGATATAAGTATCACATGTGGAATCCAATGAACAAAATAAACTGATGAACAAAATAGAGCCAGAGACATGGGAACATGGAACAGACTGACGAATTTCAGAGGGAAAGTGGGTGTGTGGTGGGTGTGTGGGAGAGATTAACCAGGGAATTTATATGCATAGTAGGGGCCCGATGCACAAAAATTAATGCAAGGGACTTGGCCCTCACAGTCCTGGCTTCATCTGGAAGGTCATCTGAAAGGACATCCGGAAGGTTGCTAGGCTGTCTGGTCTAATTAGCATATTATGTTTTTATTATTATAGATATGCATAGCCCATGGACACAGACAATAGTGTTATGAAGGCTTGGGAGGGGCAGGGGTCGGGTGTAGGGGATCAATGGGGGAAAAAAACCAAAGGGGACATCTGTAAAACTTTCAACGATAAAGATAAAAATTTTTAAAAGTATTCAAACATTAAAAATAAGAGCTGTAGTTAAATGCATAAAATTAGATGACTAGTTTTAAATTTAAATCAGAGGTAATGCACAGTATTTTTCCATAAAACAAATAGTTTCTAGGTCATAAAGATAACTATCTACAAAACAGATATAATAAGCATGACAGACAGAGTCAAGGTTATTCATCCTTAATTTGATTTTCAACAGCCCTGATGCAAATATTGCTTTGTATTCATTCACTTACTCTCAGTATTTAGTTTATCTTTCCTATTGAAAGCAGAAGGTTCCCAAGGATGACAGCACAGATGGTGTCTTTTTCTTCTTCACAAGTCAAAGTGATGAGCCTTGCATTGAATCTATAGATTGCTTTGGGTAGTATGGACATTTTAATTATGTTGATTCTACCAATCCATGAACAGGGTGTATTCTTCCACTTGTTTATATCTTCTTCTACTTCTTTTTTCAATGTCCTGTAGTTTTCCCAGTACAGGTCTTTTACCTTCTTGGTTAAGTTTATTTCTAAGTATCTTAAATTTTCTGTTGCAGTAGTAAATAGGATATTTTTTTTTAGTTTCTCTTTCTAATAATTTGTTATTGGTGTGTACAAATACCATCAATTTCTGGGTGTTAATTTTGTATTCTGCTATGTTGCTGAATTCATTTATTAAATCTGGTAGTTTTTTGGTGAGGTCTCTAGGGTTTTCTACATACAATATCACATCATCTGTGAATAATGAGAGTTTTACTTCCTCCTTTTCAAGTTGGATGCCTTTCATTTTTTTCTCCTTGTCTGATTGCTGTGCACAAGAATACTCTCAAAATGGATAAAAGATTTAAATGTAAGTTGTGCCACCATAAAAATCTTAGAAGAAACCATATGCAGCAAAATCTCAGACATCTCATACAGCAATGTGTTTATCAATACATATCCTAGGGCAAGGGAAACTGAGGATAAAATAAACAAATGGAACTACATCAAAATACAAAGCTTCTGCACAGCCAAAGAAGCCATCAACAAAATGAAAAGGGACCCCACTGCATGGGAGAACTTATCTGGCAATGATACATCTGATAAGGGGTTAGTTTCCAAAATATATGAGGAACTCATATAACTTAACAAAAGGAAGACAAACAATCCAATTTAAAAATGGGCAAAAAACCTAAATGGATACTTCTCCAAAGTGGACATACAGAAGGCCAAGAGACATATGAAAAAATGCTCAAAGTCACTAATCATCAGAGAGATGCAAACTAAAATGACATTGGGGTATCACCTCACACCTATCAGAATGGCTATCATCAACAAATAAACAAATGACAAGTTCTGGGGAGGATATGGAGAAAAGGGAACCCTCATGCACTAATGATGGGAATGTAGACTGGTGCAACCACTGTGGAAAACAATATGGAGTTTCCTCAAAAATTAAAAATGCAACTCCCATTTGACCCAGTAATCCCACTAATAGGAATATATCTCAAGAAATCAGAAACTCCAGTCAGAAAAGACATATGCACCCCTATGTTCAAAGCAGTGCAATTTACAATAACTGAGATTTAGAAATAGCCCAAGTGCCCATCAGTAGATGAGTGGATAAAAAAGCTGTGGTATATTCGTGGAATACTATTCAGCTATATAAAAGAAGGAACCCTTACCGTTTGCAATAGATGGACCTGGAAAGTATTATACTAAGTGAAATAAGCCAGTCAGAGAAAGATATAAGTATCACATGTGGAATCCAATGAACAAAATAAACTGATGAACAAAATAGAGCCAGAGACATGGGAACATGGAACAGACTGACGAATTTCAGAGGGAAAGTGGGTGTGTGGTGGGTGTGTGGGAGAGATTAACCAGGGAATTTATATGCATAGTAGGGGCCCGATGCACAAAAATTAATGCAAGGGACTTGGCCCTCACAGTCCTGGCTTCATCTGGAAGGTCATCTGAAAGGACATCCGGAAGGTTGCTAGGCTGTCTGGTCTAATTAGCATATTATGTTTTTATTATTATAGATATGCATAGCCCATGGACACAGACAATAGTGTTATGAAGGCTTGGGAGGGGCAGGGGTCGGGTGTAGGGGATCAATGGGGGAAAAAAACCAAAGGGGACATCTGTAAAACTTTCAACGATAAAGATAAAAATTTTTAAAAGTATTCAAACATTAAAAATAAGAGCTGTAGTTAAATGCATAAAATTAGATGACTAGTTTTAAATTTAAATCAGAGGTAATGCACAGTATTTTTCCATAAAACAAATAGTTTCTAGGTCATAAAGATAACTATCTACAAAACAGATATAATAAGCATGACAGACAGAGTCAAGGTTATTCATCCTTAATTTGATTTTCAACAGCCCTGATGCAAATATTGCTTTGTATTCATTCACTTACTCTCAGTATTTAGTTTATCTTTCCTATTGAAAGCAGAAGGTTCCCAAGGATGACAGCACAGATGGTGTCTTTTTCTTCTTCACAAGTCAAAGTGATGAGCCTTAAAAAGACTCACATGCATCCTCTCACCTGTCTGGTCCCTTCTGTGCCCCATCTGCACAGAGCTAATCTGATGACTTATACTTCCTTGACCTCTTAAAAACCAGGCGTTCAGGATCAGTTCAGAGAAGAAACAAATTACAGCCTTCGGTTATATTTTTAGTTCTATAGATATTATATTTGAAAATCAGATTTAAGATACAAGGTCATGGTACGTATCATGAAAAGAACTTAAATTTCAAATACCTTTAACTTTCATAATCAGTAGCAACTTTAATGTAAAGTCTAATGCTCCCTTTGAATCAACACATATTATCTATTTTTCCATATTATTTATTGAGACACAATTGACATAACATTGTATAAGTTTAGGGTGTACAACCTGTTGATTTGATACATTGCAATATGATTACCACCACTGTGTTAGCTAACACCTCCATCACATCACGTAATTACCATTTCTTTCTTGTGGTAGCAATTTTCAAGTATGTACTACAGTATTATTAACAATAACCACCATGCTGTACGTTAGATCCCCAGAACTTATTCATCTTCTAACTGAAAGTTTGTAATCTTTGATCAACATCTCTCCATTTTCCCACCTCCCAGCCCCTGGCAATCATTATTCTGTTGTTTGTTTGTTTGTTTGTTTGTTTGTTTTTAAGATTCCACATATATAAGTGATGTTATACAGCATTTTTATTCCTCTGTCTGATTTTACTTTGCTTTGCATAATGCCCTCAAGATCCATCCCTGTCACAAATGGCAGAATTTCCTTCTTCCTCATGGTGGAACAATATTCTACATCTTATTTATCATCCAGCTAAGAAAATAAGAACCAAACCAATAAGGTACTAGTTGAACTGAAAACAATTTTCCCTTTCCCTATCCTGTTGAATAAATGCAGATACTGTTACATCAGTGTCAGTTCTGTCCCTCCAGATGAGCACTGTTTAGATGTTATATTCCTTCAAAAATTTACCATAATAGAGTATTTTTGGTGAGATCAAAGAGTTGTATATTTTCTCACAGCTTCAATAGTCTAGTTCCAGTTACACCTAAAATAGGCTAGCATTCTATTCCGTTCCTAACTCTGAATATATCACATATCCCTTCCTTTCCCAAAAGTGTCAATCTTTTCCCCCTATATCTATCAGGTCATAGCTTCAAATATATGCAGGTCTGCCTTGGTCCTACTGGTAAATAAAAACAAAAGTAAATGAATAAAACAACCTTTACTAAAATCCTAATTATTGTTTTGTTTATTCCGCCTGTCTGCTAGTGGTAGCCTTCAAATATTTCTCACTTGCTTTCTTTTATCTTTCACTCTGACTAACCATATTTAGTACTAGAGGCCCAGTACATGAAATTCATGCACTTGTGTGTGTGTGTGAGGGCGGGGGGGGGGGGGGTCCCTCAGCCATGCCTGTGCCCTCTCGCAGTCTGGGAGCTGTCAGTAGGACATCCTTAGCGCTGTTGTGGAAGCGGGAGAGTTTCCTGCCACTGCTGCTGCACTCACCAGCCCTGAGCCCGCTTCTGGCTGAGAGGCACTCCACCTGTGGGAGTGCACTGACCACCAGGGGGCAGCTCCTGCATTGAGCATCTGCCCCCTGTTGGTCAGTGCACAGCATAGTGACCAGTTGTTCTGCTGTTCAATTTGCATATTAGCCTTTTATTATATAGGATTCCCTTTAAATCATTTGCTGTAGGATATATTGGGCATATCATTCAGGACACCTGCCTGGTCCAAATTATAGTAGATATTTGCCCACACATAGCCTCTGTTAAGTGGGAGTTCTAGTCAGCTTTTTGACAGTTGTTTGGACTGTGATCAGGAATCTAACCCAACTGAAGATTATTTTTGGACCAGGTAATAAGCTATGAGGTTGTTAAAACTAAAGAAGCAGCTAATCCATGAATTTATCAATAGGGGATAGGTGAATTTGTAAAATCCTCATGACTGATTCTCTCCAGGACATATGGAGACCACAGGTCCATTTTATGATAAAATTTAAAATATATATTAATAGTAAGTGGAAAATTATATGAGCAATCCACAGACTCAGAAAGAAAGTATGGTTGCTAGAGTTCCCTTATGTCTTGGTGATGTTCAAGTATGGTCAATGTGCATCCTCAGAAGCAAGGTGACTGTGAACAACACTAAATAATCTGGTCTTTAAAAAAAGAAGCAAATGTGATATTTTAGAATGTGATTGAGCCTAAAGGTAAGAACACAAAGTAGCAAATACAGTGGAAATTGATTTTGCCTCTGTTCATCACCTAAGAAGAGATGTTTTTGTGTTTGTTTGTTTTTTACCTTTCAGCAGCAACTAAGACAGTCTCTAAACTCAGAGAATGAGGAAACATAGATATATTTTAATAACATTACTGTTTTTATTTTGATTATTTTTATAGCTACCTTCTATGAATGTAAGTTAAACTAGTGTCTTATTTACAGTAAGAATGGCATTTCTTTAAAACTGATTTAAGGGCCAAACTTTGAGGCTTGGAGAGGTCCGAATCATTATAGGAATAGAAATGAGATCCTTCTGGCAAAATGAAAATAGGTCAGGAATTAGCACAAGTTAGTACAACTGCTTCTTCCCAGCTGCAGCAAATTGAATCTTAGGGAGGCAGCCGGGTCCTTTAACAAGCTATAGCCAGAGTGCTGGTAATGGATGCCAAGTGCTATCCCACTGGCTTTTCCACTTATAGACTTAACTTAAAAAGAGTTAATATAACCAGCAATGGGCATTTAGATAGTAAGGTTCCTTTCTCCATTCCCTCAAGGTTGGATGGGTTTCACCAATTGCTTTCCCCAAGTAAGATTCTGCTCTAAGCAAAGTTGTGATCTCATGAGTCAAGGGACAGAGAAGCTAGAAGCTGGAATGAGAAGCATCATGGATTCATTCTCAAGTGCATTTGAAGCACTACTTTAGGAAACTCTAAGGTGGTAGCTTGTTTATCTACACTAATAAAAGACAAACATGCAAATTGACCATACCTTTGCTATGCCTTAAGCCACGCCCACCAGCCAATCAGAGCGACTATATGCAAATTAATCCAACCAAGATGG
>NW_005362227.1:5121-14879 GCF_000412655.1 Myotis brandtii | reverse complement strand
ACTGGGAATGACTGGTCACTATGACACACACTGACCACCAGGGGGCAGACGCTCAATGCAGGAGCTGCCCCCTGGTGGTCAGTGTGCTCCCACAGGGGGAGCTCTGCTCAGCCACAAGCCAGGCTGATGGCTGCCAGTACAGCGGTGGTGGTGGGAGCCTCTCCCTCCTCCTCAGCAGCACTAAGAATGTCAGACTGAAGCTTAGGCCTGCTCCCCACTGGCAAGTGGACATCCCCGAGGGCTCCCGGGCTGCCAGAGGGATGTCTGATTGCCAGCTTAGGCCCAATCCTCCGGGGAGTGGGCCTAAGCCAGCAGGTGGTCATCCCCCAAGGGGTCCCAGACTGTGAGAGGGCACAGGCTGGGCTGAGGGACCCCCCCCCCAGTGCACAAATTTTTGTGCGCCAGGCCTCTAGTTTTATTATAAAATCATATACACAAAAGAAGATAGAATTTTATAACAATATAACAAAACTCCCTGTAACCATCACCCAGCATCAACAGTTAACATGTTGGTAATTTTCTTACATATGTCACCCCATTTCCACTTTTTTTTAAAAATTTTTATATTTTGTGTAAAGTTAGAACTACCTAGCTTTGTGGAGTATTTTAAATTGTGATTGTACTTTTTTATAGCAGTTGTAGGTTCATGTGTTACAATTGATGAATGTACATGTACATAGACACAACACTGTCATCCAGTCTATAGTTTACATTAGGCTCACTCATGGTGTTGTATATTCTATGGGTTTGGACAAATGTATAATCATGTATAATTCATTCCCAGCACCTCCAGAAGGAAACGCAGGCCTGCTGACAACTTGATTTCTGACTTGTGGCATCTAAGAGAACTGAGATGTGCTGTACTTGGATTCTGTGAGAGTAAATTTGTGTTGTTTTAAGCCAATAAATTTGTGGTAATTTATTATGACAGCAATAGAAATTGAATACATCAGATTTATTTATCTTTTATAAATTTCCCCATCAGCCTTTCACCAAATGCTTTTAGCATTCACTATTGATCATTGCCTGGATCCATTATTCCATTAGAGACTGCAAAATAGCAATATAGAAATTCTATCATTCATCTGCTATCATTCATTTGTTACCTATTTTTTTAAATAAAAATGTTCTCTTATTAACTATTGGTTATCCAACAGTATAAACAAAGCAAACAAAACCAATGCTCCCTCCTTTCAATTGATTTGCCACTTTCAGACTAATGAGTTAGTGTTCTAGCTGGTACCTAAAATTTGAATATTATTATGAATTCTATGTTTCTATGGATGTGATGTGTTTTGGCCCATTGCATCCAAAATTATCGCATCTTTGTCAACCTGAAAACTGTCTCTTGTTTCCTTTGACATGGCTCAGTTGTTCTACATATCATCTTTTTTATTATGTTACAGCAAGATAATAAAGGTAACTTTGCACATTATCTTCCCCAGGTCTAGAATCAACCTTTTTTTTTTTAAGAATTCGCTTATTTTTTGTAGGAAATGGTGTTTAGAGATTATCATCTGCACAACAGGTTAGTTTATTGCAACTGAGTTGTTATTGCTCTTAGACTTTAAACTGCACAGAACAAAGTAATGCTATTTAATTAAAAAACCTTGAGTTCTCACTAATATTTCCATTTCAAATGTAAGATTATAGGTGTTTTGCTTAATTAATTTTTAACTTATTTTGTCTTAATTTAAATCACTAACATAGTTACATATATAATATATAATTACAATATATATGTATATATGTATATATATATATATACATATATATAATAGTTCATATGTATATCAATGTGACTGATAAAAATAATACCACTAAATAGACTTTAGAATTTCTTAATATACTTTTGTTCTTAGGACATATTCTATTGGCAGTAAAGTGTAAATGCTGTGTTTTTAAAGTATTTTAAAACATATTTTTCCTCTGTGCAGTTGTGTTATAATATGTCATCCATATTGTCATTATATTGTAATGATTGCCTTTTTCTTCTGATTTAGTAGTTTAAAAACATGTACATTAAATGATTTTAATTTAAAATTATGGACAAGTTATATTCAGAGAAGTTAAACTTTAATTGTAGCCCTTCTATCCTGTTGCTACATTGTCTTATAGAAAATAATCTATAATAATAAAAGCATAATATGCTAATTAGACTGGACGTCCCTCCGGACGAAGCCAGGGCTGCGAGGGAAGCCCAGGTCCCGGGTGCCAGAGGGAAGCCGGTGCCAGCAACTGGGGGAAGGAAGACGTACTCTTCCACAAATTTCGTGCATCGGGCCTCTAGTTTGTAATAATATTGTATTTATCCTTGCAGCATTTCTCTTTCAATACAAGTATAAAACTTGTTCTCCAGGCAAACACTACAGACCCAGGAATTTTGAGTCGCCCATATCTACTTCCTTCTCCCACCCACCAATCTTCCCTGGGGAAAAGTGACTGAGGATCTTGAAAGATATAGTACTTTAGCTCAAATCCTTTTAAGAATAAACAGGATATTGTAAACCCTTTGCGATATGTACTTTCCCCTCTTTTGCCTACTTGAAGGCCAAGAGTAATATAATGCCTCAGTCACAAAATTATTCTTAAACTGTCCCACATTATTTTTTACTTATTTAAACTCCTCATAATCAGCATGTGGAAAAACACTTCAAAGTAGTCACAGGGATGTAAAGTACAGCACAAGGAATATAGTCAATGATATTGTAATAACTATGTATGGTGTCAGGTGGGTATTAGACTTATCGTAGCGATCTCTTTGTAAGCTACTAGTATATAAATGTCTAATCACTATGTGACTTACCTGAAACTAATATAATAATTTATGTCAACTATAATTAAAAAATAAAAAATAAAACACATGTACAAAATAATATTACTTTCTGTTTAGGTGGGCAAGGTCGAATGGTTCGTATATGGATTGTATTAGCACAACAGAACCTGTGACACTAGAGTCTCCCAAGTGTGCAGAAAGGACAAACTTAGGTGTCTGGAGGAATAGCATTAAGTCACATTGAGTCACTAGTGTAAAACCTATTCTTTTTTTAAACCTCATATGCTCATTCTCTCTCTTATTTTTGGCAAGGAACAAATTTATTTTGGTGCTAACATATCATTAATACCTCTCTAGCACTAAATTATTATTCTTTTCAAAAAGAGAAAACAGACCTCAGGCTCGGAGTTTTTGTCAGGCAACATGTATATACATATTATGAAGCTATAAGTCTAGGAAAATTAACCAGATGATTACATTCTTTTATATTGTTAATTACACATCAGTTATCTAACAAACTTGATTCTCAATTCCTAAATTTACTCTCTACTAGAAAAATGTGGAAAAGGAGTTTCCCATAAGCCAGTAATAAAGTGTGTATCTTGTTTGGTAATAAGCATTGAATCCTTAAATTAGGAACCCAGGTTAGAGATGCTGCTTATCTATGAATGCGTAACTTGTTCTCACTCAGCAGTGAACAGCAAACTTAATATGGTTTTGTAAATCAATTTTGGAGACAAATGCCAACATTTCTCTCCTGGTGATTATATATAGCCCTTAATGTATAAAGCTGTTCTCCCTGACTCAATGATGAACAAAGATTGAATGAGAAGTGGTGAGTGTAAAAAACATTCTCTCCTTTCTTTGGTCAGGAAGACATATTGCAGCTGTCTTTTCAAACCAATTAGGAAAAAATATGAGTAACTGAAGGTGTTTCCATTTGCCTAGCATGAAGTCCAAGTCTTACTAGAGAGAGAAGAACATGGAATGAGTATTATACCAAGGTCACTTACAAACACACAAGTGTAAATTATAAAATGAGCAGATGGCTTGGAATTCTTTTGTAGAGTAATATATATATTGCTTCAATGAGTAATGAAGCTTTCAGGCTTTTCCATGCTACATATAAAATAGATAAAATTAGAAAGGTATCTAAATGGCAAGACAATTTATTACTTTCTTTCCATGTTGATTAGGAAGGTCATCATGCTAAAGCCACTCTATATCATGACATAGGACCCCCGGTACACAGACAATTTTTAAGATACATATGAAGCAGAAGATTTGGGTTTCTAAGCGTTGGGAGTGAAAAAGATTTTCTTCAGGTAAATGCTTATAAATATCTTCAAAAATAGACTAAGGCAGAAGTTAATAGTTATCTTTTATATATATTTGTATTAAATTACTCTAATAATTATTTTCCATGACTTTAATTTGTGTAAAATGGAACAGATCACCTAATAATGTAAAAATAAAATTATGTCTTAAGACATCAAGACCAAGATTTAGTGGTGGTAAGATGGGAGACTAATCTTACAGAGGACAATGAAGACATTTAATGATTTTGGTTTGTTAGGAAAAAATGTATATTTAAATATATAGATTAAAATGTACATATAACAACACAACACTAAAAACACAGTTGACAATTTTCAAACAAATAGATAAGTAATTGTCAATACACATAATCAATACATTGCAGGCAAGAAGAGAGATAAAGGAAGAAGCAAAGAAGAGGGGTCGTGAACAGAAAACATAGAAGAAGATAATTGAAAACCAAAACAAGATCATTTAAACACATCAGAAACAAAAGCAGAAAGAACAGTTAAATAATAGAGATATGGAAAACATATATTATCCAAACACTAAACAAAAAAAAATTTGTTGTTAGCAATATCGATATTAGATAAAATAAAATTTATATAGAAGACATTCATAGAGATGAATTTTAGCATTATGTAATAAAAGACACAATTGGATAAATATATATATATTAAGATAATGTATTGGTATTTTCAAAAATCTGAAGCAAAACACGTTGAGACTTCTATGGAGATATTAACAAATTCAATAGTCACAGAGGGAAAACTTTATAATATTCTATCAAAAGATTGTGATCAGTAGATCAAGAATTTTAGCAAGAATATAAATGATTTTAAAAGCAAAAGTAATAATCATTACCCCCCCCCATAACTGAGGGTTGTTTTTTTCTTTACTTCATTTTTATTGTTGACACTACTACAGATGTCCCCATTTTCCCTCTCTTTGCCCACCTCCACCCAACCCTGCCTCCCCTTCCTCTGGCCAACACCACACTGTTGTTTGTGTCTATGGGCTATGCATATATGTTCTTTGCTTAATTCCTTCACCTTCTTCCATTTAGTGCCTCTCCCCAGTCCCCTCTGACAGCTGTCAGTCTGTTCCATGTATCCATGCCTCTGTTTGTATTTTGCTCCTCAGTTCATCAGATTCCACATGGAAGTGAGATCATATGGTATTTGTCTTTCTCTGACTGGCTTATTTCACTTAGTATAATAACCCCCAGGTCCACCCATGCTGCCATACAAGGTAAGAGTTGTTTCTTTCTTACAGCTGCATAGTATTCCATTGTGTAGATGTACCAGAGCTTCCCACTCCCTTTCTTTACCCAAGGAGAGGACATGCTTAGAGAGGGGAAAGGAGAGAGAAACATTGATTTGAGAGAGAAATATGATATGCTGCCTTCTGCACACACCCTGACTAGAAATTGAACCTGAAACCTAGCCATGTGCCCCAACCAGGAATGGAACAGGCAATGCTTTGGAGCACAGGATGAAGCTCACACAACTGAGCCACTCCAGCCTGGCTAAAAGTACACCTTTTTTATCCACACATCTACTGATGACACCTGGGCTGTTTCCAGATCTTGTCTACTGTAAATAATGCTGCAATGAACATAGGAGTGCATGTATTCTTTATGATTGGTGTTTTGAGATTCTTAGTACATATATTTCCAGAGGTGTGATCACTGAGTCCAAAGGCAGTTAGAGATTTTAAAATTTTTTGAGGAAAGTCCATAGTGACTGCACCAGTCTGCATTCTCACCAACAGTGCACTAGGGTTTCCTTTTCTCCACATCTTCACCAGCACTTGTTTGTTGATTTATTGATGATGGCCACACTAACCCGTGTGAAGGGATATTTCATTGTCGTTTTAATTTATATTTCTCTGATAATTAGTGACATTAATCATCTTTTCATATGTCTATTGGCCATCTGTATGTCCTCTTTGGAGGAGTATCTATTCAGGTCCTTTGCCCATTTTTTAATTGGATTGTTTGATTTGGTGGTTTTCTTTGGTGTTGAGTTTTTTAAGTTCTTCATAAATTTTGGATATTAAGCTCTTATCAGATGTGTCAGTGAATATGTTCTCCCTTTCAGTGGGTTGTCTTTTCATTTTGTTGATGGTTTCCTTTACTGTTTTTAGTTTGATGTAGTCCCACTTATTTCTTTTTTCTTTTTTTCCCTTGCATGAGGAGATATATCAGAAAAAATTCTGTTATGAGAAATGTCCGAGATTTTCCTGCCTATGTTTTCTTCTAGGATTTTTATGGTTTTGAGTCTAACATTTAAGTCTTTAATCTATTTTGAGTTTATTCTTTCATGTGGTGTAAGAAGGTGGTCTAGTTTCTCTATTTATTTATTTATTTATTTATTTTTGCACATATCTGTCCAATTTTTCCAACACCATTTATTGAATAAACTATCTTTAGTCCATGGTATATTTTAGCCTCCTTTGTCAAATATTAATTGACCATAAAGGCATGGGTTTATTTGTGGACTCTCTATTCTGTTTCATTGATCTATATGTCTTTTTTTTTATGCCAGTACCATGCTGTTTTGATTACTATGGCCTTTTGGTATAGTTTGATATCAGGGAGTATGATTCCTCCAACTTTGTTCTTCTTTCTCAAGATCACTGTTACTATTCAAGATCTCTTGTACATTTAAATTTTTGGAATATTTGTCCTAGTTCTGTGGAATACACCATTGGTATCTTGATAGGAATTGCGTTGACTCTGTAGATTGCTTTGGGTAGTATGGGCACTTTTCTGATGTTAATTCTTCCTACACATTAACATGGTATATGCTTTCATTTGTTTGTATCTTCCTCAGTTTCTTTCTTCAGTGTCCTATAATTTTCTGAGTACAGGTGTTTTACATCCTTGCTTAAATTTATCCCTAGGTATTTTATTCTTTTTGAAGCAATTGTGAATGGGATTGTTTTTTGTTTGTTTGTTTCATTATTGATATATAAAAATGGAACTGATTTCTGGATATTTATTTTGTGCCTGCTACTTTACTGAATTCATTTGTCAGTTCCAGTAGTTTTTGGTATAATCTTTAGGGTTCACAATGTACAGTATTATGCCATCTGCAAATGAATTGTATAAGTTCTGTATATATTTTGGAGATTTATACCTTATCAGATGTGTTATTGTGAATATGTTCTCCCATGCAATTTGCTCCCTTTTCATTTTTTTAAATCCTTTATTCTTTAAAGTATTACACATAGTACTACATATGTTTCCTTTTTTCCCCATTGACCTCTCCTTGGCCATCCCCACTCTCAAGCACATGCCCTCACCCACCCCGCCGCCCAGTGTCTGTGTCCATTGGTTATGCTTATAGGCATGTATACAAGTCCTTTGGTTGATCTCTTACTCCTCCCCCACCCTTCCCTGCCTTCCCTCTAAAGTTTGACAGTCTGTTCGATGCTTCTATGTCTCTAGCCCTATTTTTGTTCATCAGTTTATGTTGTTCATTAAATTACACAAATGAGTGAGATCATTTCATTTTGTTGATGGTTTATTTTGCTCTACAGAACTTTTTAGTTTGATGTAGTCCCATTTGCTCATTTTTTTATTCCCCTTGCCCTCAGAGTCATCAGTGAAAATATTGCTATGGGAGATGTCTGAGATTTTACTGCCTATGTTTTCTTCTAGGATTTTTATGGCTTCTACAATCAACAAGTAGATATATTATTATAAACTACACATAAAACTATTATAAAAATTGATTATATACTATGTCACTACTAAGCCTCGACATATTTCAAAGAACTGATCATGAATCTATGTTGTCTGACCACAACAAAGTTAAAAATAATTTAGGCATACATTTTGTACTTATTTTTGTGTGTAAGAAAAAATAGAGATGGTATTAAGCCATTGTTTCTCAAAGTTGAAAAAGTCTGACCTAGTGCTGTTGGAAAAACAATAGAAATAATAAATTTTGCTGCCATGGGAAAATCAAACATTTTCTAAAATAAACTAAGATTTAGGTTGCAAATCCCTTTGTGGTTTGCAGTATCAACGTTGGAAAATCACAGTGAATAATTGTATGAAATACTTTATTCCCCATTTTAAACTTGCTGAGTATATATTTTTTAAAGAGGGAGGGGATAAACAGTTTTCAATATTTGTTGCATTAGTCTTTCTATACCATGATTAAGAAATTAGAACCTTGCTTGAGCTGTGAATTAAAAATCCTAGGAGAATTCTTATTCTCCTTGCAATTGTTGTTTTCTTTATCTCCCCCTTCCCCATTAAAAATGGTTTTGCTTTAGTGAAATAAGCCAATCAGAGAAAGACAAATACCATATGGTATATTTCACTTATATGTGGAATCTAATGAACAAAACAAACTAGCAAACAAAATAGAAACAGACTCAAAGATACAGAGAACAGACTAACAGTTGTCATGGAGGAGGGTTGGGTGTCTGGGTGTAAAAGGCTAAGGAATTAAGCAACAGCAACAAAAAACAAAGACACAGACAGACAACAGATGGAAAGAGACTTGACTTGGGGTGGTGAACACAGTACAATGTACAGATAATGTATTATAGAATTGTATACCTGAAACCTGTATAATTTTATTAACCAAGGTCACCCCGAAATTCAATAAAATTTAAAAACATTTTTTAAAAAGAAAATATGAAATACCAGGAGGAATACAATATTATAAAAATTGAGAGGCTAAATAGGGAAAAAAACAATAAGAGGAAGTCTGATTCTCTCTTTTATAAGAAGAAGAAAAAGTTTGAGAGTGTATCTTCACACTCTTAACAGATGTATGGCAACCAGAGAATGCCTATTAGGAGGATTTTTATCCTCAGGGCAGAAAAAAGCCTGAAGTTTTGCAAAGCAAAAGCCTTCCTACTGCTAATTATGGATGGTGGCACTTTCTTACTTAGAAGTGACAATACCCTTACAGGCAGAGTTGACTGGGAGCTGCTTTTCTGACTGAATGAATAGAAGAGCTTATTTTCTGTTTGCTCCCAGAACCAATTATACTTTTAACATCAACTCCCACAGAAACAGTTAATACATGACAACCTTTCTTGGTCAGGCATGCCTTACTTAAACAGAAGTTCCTCTGGAGAGTTTAAATGGTTTGACATGGAAATAACTTAGCCATTGGCAGCTCTGTTCTGTAGTATAGAATAGCATGTAAAAATGAAAGTAGCATGTATCCATCTATGAATTTAATAGTTATTAAAAAGTCATTTTAAGCTCACATTGAAAATGTAATAAAGAGACATTTTTTAAATGATGGATAATTGAAAAATAACAATAAAAAATTATTATGCACCTTTGGGTTAACTTAGATAACTGTTTGATCATGGGAAGCATGATAGGCCCAGAACTGCAGTTTTAGTTCTCATTGAAATAATATAATATGCTACATACTAACCTAAGAATAAAATATTTTTTCCTATTTCTCATTATCATAAGCAATTCAAGAATAATCTAGTTTAATATTTGAAAAGAAATATGACATCATAAAATTGAAATGATTAAAAGAGTAATGTTATCTTAACTACTCTAAGGAGAACCTCTAATCATTTAAGGAAGCATTTCCTAAACGAACCCTACAGGATATTAATAAGGATTTAGTAATAAAAAAGTTATTGTGGCCAAATGAGTTTGGAAAGTAATATG
>NW_005362227.1:2722-4826 GCF_000412655.1 Myotis brandtii | reverse complement strand
GTAATACCTTAATCAATAAAGAAAATAAATAAATAAATAAATAAATAAATAAATAAATAAATAAATAAAGGTGAGTTCTTATAGGTCTAATGATTTCAGAATAGAGTTTAGAAAAACTGATTTGAGGATTTGAAATTCTTGTCCAAGCAGACTTTTAATTAGTTACTTGAATATATTCCACTCAGAAAACTTTATTTTCTTTTGGCCTATATAAACATATCTATAGATTTTTTAAACCATTTTTATTATATATTTCCCTTTCTTGATTAATTCTCAGTATGAACTTTAAAAGTTATTTTTGTGTGACTTGACAATGCAATGGATAATAAAACTGTCTTAGACAGTAAGAATTTGAGTGGAACTTAGAAATTATTTAGTCCCAATTCAAGGATGGGGGAAAACACATTCCCATTCTACGTGGTATCTAGTTATGTATATGTTTATAGTTCCACATAATTTTAGATATTCTAATGTATTCATCTTCAATGTTCTTGTATTTTTTTGTTTTCTTTAGATATTACTAGGAAAATATAACCCATTAACAGATGACAAACATTTTGAGCACATGCTATTAGTATGGAGAAATAAATCTATCATTTAACTGCAGGGGAGTGTTTATAAGTTTTGTTTTGTTTTAAATGTTTCTTTATTATTGATAGGGTTTGATTATTAGAAGTCAATAACTGATTTATCTCATGTGAAGATATGAAAAATATTCTTAATATCTTTCTGTAACTATATTTCTTAAGTCAGTGGGATATTGGATAGAAAGATACAATTTCAAGGAAAAAAATAGAAACAAGAATCTGGAAGAAGTAAAGTGAACCATTGAAAAAAGTAAAAAGTGCCTGTGTTTTGCTCATTTGACTTTTTCAATCATTTTTGACAGCTGGCTTCACTCACCTGGATTTTTTGGCCCAGGGCTAGAATTGATGAACAGGTGAGTTTGGCTCTACTGGGGACTGGCTCCCAGTAGATGTAGATTAGAGTTGAGTTGTGTCCCCAAGAGGCTATGAGTGATATATTTCTTATATGTAATCCACATAGGACTCCTTAATACTTACTGTACCACCCCTGAGGTGAGAACCCTGTGTCTGCATTGAAACAATATGAAACATCATTAAGGTTAAATTTGTGGTCTATTGAAGACCACAGGAGGGTTGACAATCTATTGAATTTTCAATTAATAAAACTCAGAGAAAAATTTTACTGGAAATACTTAAAAAGACAGTGTTATAACTTCTTTGTTATAAAACAAAGTAAGAGATCTTAACAACTTACCAAAGTACCAAAATACCAATTAACAAATATTTATTAAGATTCTATTTTATGCTCAGCAAAGTCCTAAACAAGTTGAATCAATAGAAAAGTATATAAACTGTCTAATGCTTTTGTGACATCCCTCTCCTCAAAAATATAATGATGATCCATTGGATGCTTTAGTGGAATTATATTAAGCTTGTAAATCAGTTTGGGGGCAAACAGGCATCTTTCAAATATTAGAAATGTCTTAACATTCAGGAATATGGTATGTGACTTCATTTATTCATTCTTCTCCAAGGTTTCTCTGTGATTTCTTGCAGCTTTAAAAATATCTTTATTCAGTTTGCTTCTAGTACACAGTTATTTCTATTGTGAATAGCATACTTATTTTATCACTGTTTAAAGGTAGATTATAAAAGGACAGTGTTTATAAATGTGATTGAATTTTCAAACCCAGCAACACATTAAAAACTCTGATATGAGATCCATTGGAACTCCTTCCCTACAAATTATTTGTTGCTCACAATTAAATTTTTAAATATTTCTTTTCTAGTTTGAGCATGATCTAAATTCATCATCTTTTTCTCTATACAGATTTGTACCTATAAATAAAAACCAGCACACAATACAAATGTATACTTTAGTTTCTAAAATGTAAAAATATAAATTAAAAAACCTCCATAGGAGGAACCAAGATGGCGGCATAGGTTAACGCCGGAGTTTGCTGCCTCCAACAACCACTTCAAAAATACAACTAAAAGACGGAACGGACATCATCCAGAACCACAGGAAGGCTGGCTGAGTGGAAGTTCTACAACTAGGAGGAAAGAGAATAGCATAC
>NW_005362227.1:0-1528 GCF_000412655.1 Myotis brandtii | reverse complement strand
GGAAGAGACTGGACAAAAATCGTGCACCTATGGATGAGGACAGTGGGTGGGGAGTGAGGGCTGAGGGTGGGGTGGGAGCTGGAAGGAGGGGAGTTATGGGGGGAAAAAAGAGGAACAAATGTAATAATCTGAACAATAAAGATTTATTTAAAAAAATAAAAAAAATAAAAAACCTCCATAAAATTGAAGAATAAAAGTTATATTGTCAATAGCAGCAACATCGATAATAAAAGCAAATTTTGCTCATTTTTATGTAAAGTTCATTCTCATATTATTTGGTGGAAATATAGACCCCTATTGTCCCTTTTGTTTCACTCCCCCTTCTGATTTTAAAAAGTTATTTTATCTGACCTAATGCAAAAATATCTGAAAGTTCAGAAGAAAGGGACTGCTGTAATCTCTAGATATTTCTAATATTCCGCTATGGTTTTCCTGCATTCTCCAAGAATAAGGAAAATACCAGTGTCTTTTTATGATTTCATAATAAATGTGGGCCAAATAGAACAATTAAATCAAAGCTTTTGGGAGAGGGAAACAAATATTGATATAATTTTTCCAAGTTTCTTATGTGACATTAACATGCAGTCAGAGTTAGAGCAACTGTAGAAGGGTTGCAAACTACTAGTAGTTCTTTATAAAATACTAGAAGCCTGTTGCACGAAGATTTGGGCAATAGGCCTTCCTTCCCCTGGCTGCCAGCACCGGTTTTCCTCCGGCACCTGGGACCCAGGCCTTTGGTCCGGCCGCAGCAGAGAAGCCAAGTCTCTTCAGTCTTCATTCTTTAGTCTTCAGTCTTCACTCTGGCTGGAGCCTTCAGTCTTCACTCCTTGACTGTGTATGCAAATTAACCGCCAACTTTGTTGGGTTAATTTGCATAGTCGCTCTGACTGGCTGGTGGGCGTAGTGGAATGACACCGATTTGCATGTTTCTCTTTTATTAGTGTAGATCTTGAAAGGTTTTCTTCTTTTATTAATTACTAGAGGCCCGGTGCATGAAATTTGTGCATGAGGGCAGGGTCCCTCAGCCCCACCTGCACCCTCTCCAATCTGGGAGCCCTCAGGAGATGTCCTACTGATGGCTTAGGCACACTCCACATGGTTCTCTGCTCTCTGCGGACCTGTCTGCTCAATGCCACTGCAGGCCCTGGTGTATGCTCTCTGCGGGGACCTGCTTACCCCTCGCCACAGTGGCTAGGGGCAAGCAAGGCTCTGCTGTCTGTTCACCGCTGGGGACTGCTTGCCCTTTGTCCTCCGCAGCAAGGGCTTAAAGAACTGGGGGACTCCGGTGGTGCTGAGGGGAATCGGCGCTGCCATCTTGTGGCTATGGGCGCCACCATCTTTGTCGTGAAGTGACAGTCAATTTGCATATCCTGTCTTTATTAGATAGGATAATATTCTGTTGAACTTTTCAAAAGTGATTGACTTAATTCTTATGACCTCATCTTCTAACTCTCTTATTAGAAAATGACACTAAGCAGCCACTGTGATCAAAACAAGCACTTCTTTTTTTTTCATTTTTATTTTTTTT
>NW_005362226.1:0-261 GCF_000412655.1 Myotis brandtii | reverse complement strand
CTTGCCTCACTGCTGTCTTCCTCGGAGCTCTCTTCTTCGTTCTAACTCATCACATCCTGGAGCCAATCTATGCCAAACCACTGAGGTCCTACTGAGCGCTGCTCACGGAAACCAAGACCCCGTCCTCTCCCTCACTTGGATGTTACTCATGAGCAAAAGGGTACTAGTTGGAGCCTTGTTTTTTTGTGGGGTTTTTTTTGTGTGTTTTTTAAAATATTTTATTAATTTTTTACAGAGAGGAAGGGAGAGGGATAGAGTTAG
>NW_005362225.1:0-685 GCF_000412655.1 Myotis brandtii | reverse complement strand
TTCTTATCAATTTGGCTATCCTATGTATTTTAATTGGAACATTTAATCCATTTACATTTGAAGTTATTATTGATATGTACTTATTTATTGCCATTTTAATTTGTTATGCCTATGTTTCTCTCTCTATTTCTTCATACTATTATTACAATAGTCCCTTATAGTCCCTTTAACATTTCCTGCATTGCTGATTGAGTAGTTATACACTTCTTTAGCCTTTTTGTGTGTGTGTTTGGAAAGCTCTTTATTTCACCATCTATCCTTGCTGGGTATAGTACTCTTGGTTTTAGCTTTTCATTACCTTAAATGCTTCATGCCAACCCTTCTGGCCTGTAGAGTTTCTGATGAAAAACCAGCTGGCAATTTTATGGAAGCTCTTTTGTAGGTAACAAATTGCTTTTCTCTTGCTTCTTTTAAGATTCTCTCTTTGTCTTTAATTTTTGTCATTTTAATTATGATGTGTCTGGGCCTGGGCCTGTTTGGGTTCTTCTTGCTTGGGACTCTCTGTGCCTCCTGAACTTGTGTGTCTTTTTCCTTCAGCAGGTTAGGGAAGTCTTGTGCCATTATTTCTTCAAACAGGTTATCTATTCCTTGCTCACTTTCTTCATCTTCTGGTACTTCTATAATATAAATATTGTTACATTTAATGTAGTCCCATAGCTCCCTTAAGCTGTCCTCCTGTTTTTTA
>NW_005362224.1:0-725 GCF_000412655.1 Myotis brandtii | reverse complement strand
TTCAGAGAGGAAGGGAGAGAGAGAAAAAGATAGAAACGTCTCCTGCATACCTACTGGGGTCCTGGGCACGTGCCCTGACCAGGAATCGAACCATAACCTCCTGGTTCATAGGTCGACGCTCAACCACTGAGCCATGCCAGATGGGAGGACTATGCTCTTTTGACCGTCACTGATTCATTCATCAGCACATGCTTCCTGTACGGATTACAGTTGTGACCGGGGCCAGGCAGTCACAGAAGGTCAGGAAGAGGCCACCTCTGGGCACTGCAGGAACAGGACAGTCAACTACAAAGAGTGAGACCCGTATTCCCACCTGCAGTCTGGTGTTCCATGTCTGTCTCCCTCCTCTGTTCCACCGACACTGGGAGCCCAGAGCTGCCGTGAAACCCCAAGTTCCCACGTCCTGTCCCCATCCTCTTGCATGCCCCTCAGCCCTGTCCAAGTTCCACGTCTCCTGCCCCCATGAACACTCACACTAAGGCCTCTGATTAAACATCTCTCTCCAGCTCGAAGGAAACCACTGGTTTAAAATAGCTTGTCTTCCCACCCTCACAGCCACCTACCTAGTCCCAGCGAGCTCACACTCACCGCTGTCCCCTGGCCACCGAGTCACACCCCTGGCTCTTCCCAAGCCCCTGAGCCCTAGGGCGGCCTCCAGGACTCCTGCGGGTAGCCCTTTCTCTCTTGTGTCTGCAGTTGCCATTGGCCCTTGTGCCCTTCAGCCA
>NW_005362223.1:1184-2157 GCF_000412655.1 Myotis brandtii | reverse complement strand
ACAAGGTGACAATTGAACAGAGACCTCAAGGAAGACAAAGTGGGAGACATGTAGTTACTTGGGGTGGGGGTTATGTAGGTTATGTAGGAAAAGAGGCAGTGACATAGCCCTCTGATGACACTTATTTTAGGCATTAAAGATTCAAAAAGGATCCAGAATGGTGAAATAGAATAGAGTCAAGAAGGCACAAAAGAAAGTATTAGAGTGCATCATATGTAGTGAGGGTGTATGTTTCCCTTGTTCAGGGGTGTGTGTGTGTGTGTGTGTGTGTATGTGTGTGTGTGTGTGTGTTTCTGTGTGTGTGTGCAAAAATTGCTGGATCACAATGTAAAGGCATGTCTTGTTTTGGGACACAGTAAAAATAATCTGGAATTCAATGTAATAAATGGGAGAAGAGTTAAAAGGCCAGTTTCTGCTAATGAGGGAAAATAATCGGAGTGAAGAGCCCAGCAGAGAGCCAGGTGCACTGGTCCTGGGCACTTGGCCCATGGCACCTGTTCTTCCGTGAGCATTCTCTGAGATCTCCTTCTACTCACTCTTGTGCTGATGAGAGAAAGCCCCACAGAATGTAAGAAGAGTTCCAGGTCCATCAGGCACCAGCTGTAGAAGAGTGAATTAGAACTCACACCTCCTGACTCTAAGTCAGTGCTTTTCTGCTCTGCAAGGCTGCTCACTCTGTCAATGCTTCACAGAGAAGAGGAAATGCTAAGGTGGAAATAAAGCAGAATCCTGAGAGCTGAGCAGAGAGAAGGGAGGGTCCGTTTCTGCTGTGGGAGGAGAGAGGCTGTGGAATTGTGCTCTGAGATGGACAGAAGAAAGGGGCTGAGGAGGAATGAGTTGGAAGAAAGCCCTTCAGACCTAAGGACACGAAATGTGTGGGATCTTGAGCCCATCCCTTTCACTATTTCATCAGCCTGACTGCTCCCCCAGAAGACACGGTTATTAAAAGCTTTACTTCTCCCTACAATGCTTT
>NW_005362223.1:0-693 GCF_000412655.1 Myotis brandtii | reverse complement strand
AGTGCTCATGCAGGACACATGGACAGGATAACATCCTGAGCTTCTGAGCTGCTGTGAGTCACATGGAGTGTCTGACCCAGAGATTTAGTGATGTCCCTGACCACACCCATCCCAAACAGGAACCTCTCAGAAACTTCCCCTTGACCTCAATTTTGAAAACCAGAGATTGATTCTGAAGATGCACTTGATGGAGAGTAAATTATTTTGGCTGCAGAGATAGAGTTTCTTTTGTACAAGTTACCCAGATCCGATTATTCAATCTGGAGTAAATGCATTCACATCTTTAAGCTCACATAGGTACATATTTTTTTCTGGCTAGTGAGGCTATTCAGAGCATTTCTTTACCATGGGAAAGAGTACTTTGAATATAAAACCAGTACCTGATAGTGACTTAGAGCAGTCACTGCCAAACAGTTTTAAAGAACTAGATAAAGATTATTATTGGACCATCAGTGCTCTGTTGCAGCTACTTAACGCTGCCATTGTAGTGTGAAAGCACTTGTAGGCAATACCCACACTGATGGGCTTGGCTGTAGGTATTCATTTTCTGTGGATTCTGTAACAACTAAGCCCAAACTGGGGTGGCTTTAAACAACACGAATTTATTTCATCAAGTTCTTGATGCCAGAAGAAGTCTTTTCTCAGGATGTCAGAATGGCTGCACTCCCCAGAGGCTCTAAGGGAGGCTGTGCT
>NW_005362222.1:0-875 GCF_000412655.1 Myotis brandtii | reverse complement strand
GCAGGAAGATTCCTGCAAGAATAGGGCTTTGCTCCCGCCTCTGCCACCTCGGCTCCCTCCCACCTCCCGCTGCCTCCCACATCCTCCTGCCACCACCTCCCACAGCCTCCCACCACCTCCCGCCATTTCCCACCACCTCCTCCCGCCTCCCACCATTTCCTGCTGCTGCTGTCTGCTGCCCATCGCCCACCTCCACCCACCACCACCGCCTCCAAAGTCTCATGTTTCAGATCCCAGATATCTCTGTGCTCCTGTCTAGAGTACTCCAGCTCTGCCAGTGATAGACAAGACTGTGTATGAGTGTGTGTGTGACTGTAAATTTTATTATAAGTCTGGTGTTACTGCATATTAGCCTTGATCAAGTAATCTGAATTATACATACTCAGTTTCACATTTCTAAAATAATATGAAATTTACCTGATGTATTATTGTGAAAATTAAACCGAATATTTTCTTCAATAACTTCTGTCATGGCTAGCACATAATTAGTCATCAAGTGTACTGTTGATTCACTTTTGTTTGCCTCTCACTGTGACTGAAATAAATGATTTTAAGAATACATATTACTTTTCTTTCAACTTTACTATTCTTGCTTTGATTTAAGAAATAAAAATAACTTGATGAAAGAATTGTGAAACCTCATGAACAAAATAATCTGATGAACAAAATGGAACCAGAAACAAGGAACATTCTGGCCGGTACCTGAGGAGAGGTGGGTGGGGGTGACTGGATAAAGAAGGTAAGGGTGTTAGCTAAAGAACAGATATGTATACCCCATGGGCATGGACAATAGGCTTGTGAAGGCCAAAGGACAATGTCAACATTAAAAATTTGTAATAAAAAAGTTATTATTCACAAAATGATGTAAGTGTAAG
>NW_005362221.1:0-863 GCF_000412655.1 Myotis brandtii | reverse complement strand
CAAGCAGCTAAATTTATAGAGGGAGGCAATAAATAAACTTACTTCATATATTCTACATTGCAAAAAATGCAATCCCATATAATAAAAGCCTAGTATGCAAATTGTCCCCTCAACTGGGAGTTCGAACAGGAGTTCAATTGCTCGCTATGACTTATGCTGACCACCAGGGGATGGTGCAGAACAGGGCAGGCATCAGCGATGCGGTGCTGGCAGTGGGTGGCAGTAGAGGCGCTGTCAGCCCCGATGGGCCACAATGAGAGTGGGACCATGGTAGGATGGTAGAGCAGGTGAGTGGGTGGTGCCAGGCCAAAGCAGGTGCGAGCAGGAGCCCGATCACCCCACCAATTGCCCTGAAGATGGCTACCAGAGGTGGCGGCAACGGGCAGGGCTGCCACTTGGCTCCCATGTGCTGAGGGAGCCGGGCAGGGGGCCCGGCCCCAACCGATCACCTTGCAGGTAGGATGGTGGAGCAGGTGAAGGGGTGGCACCAGGCCAAAGAGGGGTGCCAGGTGGGACTGCAGGGCTGTGAGATTGGGGGTGTGAGCTGGGTCCCAATCCCCATAGGCCACCCAGAGGGACCCCACCTGTGAATGAATTCGTGCACTGGGCCTCTAGTAGTATAATCTATAATAATAATAAAAGCATAATATGCTAATTAGACCAGACAGCTGAACAACCTTCTGGACATCATTCCGGATGTCCTTCAGGATGAAGCCATGGCAGGGGCTGAGGCAAAGCCAGTTAGGGGCAATCAGGCAGGCAGGCAGAAGCAGTTAGGGGTGATCAGGCAGTCAGGCAGGCAGGCAGAAGTTGTTAGGGGCGATGCGGCAGGCAGGCAGAGTGGTTAGGAGCCAGCGGTCCTT
>NW_005362220.1:0-829 GCF_000412655.1 Myotis brandtii | reverse complement strand
TCAGTCAATGTATGCTTAATTTCTGATTGGTCCTTTTCATACCCCTGAGGGTCTCACTAAATTTCTTGGAGGTTTCTAGAAGATTCTTGAGTAACCTTATAACCGTGGTTTTGAACTCTATATCCAGTATTTTTCTTTCATCCATTTCTTTCATTTGTGACTTGTTTCTTTGTCTCCACATTTTGAATGCTTCCCTGTGTTTGTTTCTATGTACTGGGTAGCTCCTGAGTCTCCTTGAGTTGATAGAGTAGCCTTGTGTCCTATTGGGCCCAGTGGCTCAGCCTCCCCAGTCACCTGAGGTGGATGCTCTTGTTGCACTCCTTTGTGGGCTGGTTGTACAGTCTTGTTGTAGTTAACCCTTGATTGCTGTTGGTATCATTGGGAGGAATTTACCTCCAGGCCAATTGTCTGTGAGGACCATCTGTGTCTACACTGGAGGATCTGTTGAGCAGGAGACACCTTGTGGGGCAGGACTTGATTCAGTGGGGCTTTGACGCTCACTGAGTCTGCCCCTTAGTGTGTCTCTTATGGATATGAAGAGTTGTAATCTGGAATGGTTTCACTCTGACCACTGGGTACACTGGCTCTTGTATCTCCAAGGAGTTGCAAGGTCAGCCACTGTCTGGGGCTGCCCAGCAGGAGCTACAGAGACATCTGTAGATTCCTCCTCCTTGTCTGGGGTTTGGAAGTGCCCAGACGAGGCCCGGCTGTGAAGCAAGGCTGCTGCTACTGCCAGGCAGTGGGCCTTCTTTTGGAATCTCTGGGGCTCTCTGACCCAACGGCAGTTCGTTTTATGCCAGTGGTTCTCAACCTTCCTAATGCTGTGACC
>NW_005362219.1:0-1290 GCF_000412655.1 Myotis brandtii | reverse complement strand
AGTTTATTTTGTTACTTAGATTCCACATATGAGTGAAGATCTCTTAGCAAATTAATCACAGTGGTTTAAAATTCCTGGTCTAAGAATTCCAACATCCATGTTATAATTGAGTCTGATTCTCAGCTTGTTATGTTTCTTCAAACTGTTGTTTGCCTTTGAATATGCCTTGTAATTTTTTGTTTTTGTTGAAAGCTGGATATGATACATGTGATAAAGAAACTCTGGTAAACTGGTCTTTAGTGATATGGCGGTAGATGTATGAGAAGGGAAGACTCTATGGTCCTATGAATGGGTCCCAGTATTTTCCTTTTTTTTAGTGAGCCTGTGCCCTGGGCTGTGAACTCACAAGAGCTTCTCAGTGCTCTCTCCCCTCTTGGATGTGGCAGGAGGGTAGAGGGAACTAGATTTGGATGATGCCCTTGCCCTGCATGGAAGACTAGAAGAGGCTGTACTTGGTTATTACCCTTTTATCAATTGCTTCGGCTCCTATAAAGAGTAGAAAAATAAAAGCCTCATCATCAACAAGAGGAAGTAACTAGATGTACCAGAATCTGAAAAATCAAATCATTGCAGTATCAACATGAAATTGAGGGATGTGAAGATAAATATGGGATGAAACAAGGAAAAAAGAGCAGGAACTTGAAACCAGTAGTAGAGAGGGTGAGGGCAGGGGGCTGCTGATCCCTTTTCTCATGAGCTTTCTAGATGTTTTTGACTTTAAAACAACATGCATGTATGACGGTGTCTCCGGGCTTTTGTCCCCAGGGTAAAGCACAGGCAGAGGGTATCAAAGTGAGAGACAAGCAGCTGACTGTGCCAAAGGGCTCGGTGCTGGCCTATAAGAGGAAGCAGCTGCTTTTCCACAGCAGAGAATGGGGTAAGCAGACGCTGAAGGAGGCAGTGGGGCATGGGGGCCTGCTTCTCCTGGGAAGAGAAATGAGAAGGGGAGACCGTCATCAGGCAACCTTTGCTTCTCTACCTGTTCAGAGAGAGAAGCAGCATTTCCCAGCTGTCCAGGGCACACACATCACCACTAACCACAGCCAACTCCAAGCAAGATCCCACTGAATTGTTGCTCTGGGAGGCAGGGACAGTATCCTCCATGATAACTGTTGACAAGTGTGAACTAAATGGAGATGGACTTTGAAGGCTGATTCTGATGCAAGGGGTCCCCAATGTGGAGGTGTGCTTAGCACTGGGCGAAGCATGATCTTACAACCATCAATCTCTATTCTAGGTCCCCCACTCTCAGCAGCTCACCTGGGGGAGCCACAGAGACCTCCCAGGTTA
>NW_005362218.1:0-489 GCF_000412655.1 Myotis brandtii | reverse complement strand
GCAAGCACCTCTGAGAGAAAGCCGCCATTGAGTTCCGCCCGCTGCCATACAGTCCAGTTTCTCCCCACATGAGTTTGGGTCCCCAGGGACTCGCTGGGAACTGGGAACTGGAGTTCAGAGCCGTGGGGAGCTTGAGACTCCCTCCCGATTGAAAAAGACACCGGCGTCCTCCATTGCCAGCCCTTTTGCCCGCGCCTCTGTACCTCTGCACTTTACTTCTGCACCTCCTTAGTCTCATTGTGGTTTTCTCTTTCCTTCTAGTTATAGAATTTCCACTCAGCCAGCCTTCCTAGATGATGTCCATTTTGTCTTTTAGTTGTATTTTTGAAGTGGTTGTGCGAGGCAGCAATTTCTGGTGTTTACCTATGCCACCATCTTGGTTTCTCCCCCAAACATAAGTAGTTTTTAGTATTTACAAATATATTAAAAGAAGCAGTGTTTCCATAAGTATACTTACAGTGTTGTCTATTTTTTATTGACATTATTTGA
>NW_005362217.1:0-672 GCF_000412655.1 Myotis brandtii | reverse complement strand
AAGTCACAGACATGAAACCCAAAAGTCACAGACAAATAGAACCTGTGATAGGTTTTGTTTGGCCCAGGTGGTCTTCTTTAAAAACTAAAAGCTAGGCATTTAAAAGTACAATTATTTTTTTAAATTAAATTTTCAGCTCCTCTTAAGAAATTGTAACATCCAGCCATACTGGTTATTACTGCCTGACAATAGCATGGAGCTAGGGAGTGGCTCATTTCAAGCCCGGCCTCTGGACATTGGAGCCTTTGACCCCAAGTTATTCCCCCTTCTCTGGACTCGGGGATCATGTGGCTGTAGCTTGAGGAAGTGTCCAGTTGATGGTGCTGCAAGTCAGAAAAGACAGAAACTTCAAGACCATTCCAGGCTGAGAGAGGATGGAGGACACGTCAAAAGGGGCAAAGGCAGGGAGGGGGTCTTTAGTGTGAGAACAAGAACACATTCCACAGCGTCTTGTCTCTGAAATAAGCAGGGAATGCAGTCTCTTCTGGAGCGGGTGGCAGCCTGAAGTTCTCTGAGGATGGAGCTGTGGCCTGTAAATGCTGAATTCTGGAGAAGTACTTGCTCTACTTAAGGATACTCTGTGCATGGGTTGAAAAGTGAGACATTTCACCAAACTACCACTTGATCTTTTTATTTTTTTTAAAATGGAATCAGCAGTATAGACTAAACCAC
>NW_005362216.1:4236-7173 GCF_000412655.1 Myotis brandtii | reverse complement strand
CATATAGTATTAGGCAAGTTTCAAATGAATGGAGGTTACAGTTAAAGTTATTATTGAAGATATTTTTCCATCCCTTCACTTTCAGTCTGTGTGAGTCCCTTCTAATGAGGTGGGTCTCTTGTAGACAGCAGATGTATGGGTCATGTTTTTTTATCCATTCAGCCACTCGATGTCTTTTGGTTGGAGCATTTAGTCCGTTTACGTTTAAAGTTATTATTGAAAGGTACTTGTTTGTAGCCATTTCTTTTTTTGTGTGGCTGTTTTCTTTCTGAGCTTTTTATTTCTTCTTTTTACACCAGTCCCTTTAGCATTTCTTGCATTGCTGGCTTGGTGGTGATAAACTCCCTTAGCCTTTTTTTGTCTGTGAAGCTTCTTATTTCCCCTTCAATTTTGAATGATAGCCTTGCTGGATAGAGTATTCTTGGGTTCAGTCCTTTGCTTTGCATCACTTTGTAAATTTCTGTCCATTCTTTTCTGGCCTGATGTGTTTCTGTTGAGAAATCATTTGATAATCTAATGGGAGATCCCTTGTATGTAACTTTCCGTCTCTCTCTTGCAGCCTGTAAGATTCTCTCTTTGTCCTGAACATTTGCCATGGTAATTATGATGTGTCTTGGTGTGGGTCTTTTCGGGTTCACCTTGTTTGGGACTCTCTGTGCTTGTGTGACTTTTTTCTTCCCCACCTCAGGGAAGTTTTCTGATATTATTTCTTCGAGTAGGTTTTCTAATCCTTGTTCATCTTTCTGTTGTTCTGGCACCCCTATTATTCGTATGTTGTTTCGTTTCATGTTGTCCCAAAGCTCCCTTAGGCTCTCCTCCTGTCTTTTAATTTTTTTCTCCAATTGCAGTACAGTTTGGGTGTGTTTTGCTTCCTTGTCTTCTAATTCACTAATTCGGTCCTCCGCTTCTCCTAGTCTACTGTTGATGCTTTCAATGGTGTTTTTTATTGCAGCTATATCGCTCTTCATTTCTTCTTGGGTCTTGCATAAGTTATTGATTTTTTCATCTGTTTCTTCTTGCTTCTTGCATAAGTAGTTGATTTTTTCCTCCATCCGGTTTATGCACGCTAGGACCCTTATTCTGAATTCTTTTTCTGTCATGTTGCATGCCTCTGTCTCACTTAGCTGCTTTTCTGGCGAGTCCTCCTTTTCTTTCCTTTGGGGGTTTCTTTGCCTACCCATGTTTGATCTCACTGACATATCTAGATGTTGAGTCGTTCAGTGGCTGCTCCCTGGGTGGCAGTGGCTCCTTGGGCTGTGGTTGCTCCTTGGGTGGTTGCGGTAGCAGCTGCTCCTCAGTTGGCAGCAGCTCCTCTGGTGGGTGTTGTTCACAGCTGTGGTGGCTCTTCTGGCTGGTGGGGGGAGGCTTCACGTACAGCTGCTGTTCCTCAGACAGAGGGTGTGGTGCTCAGGAGGCTGCTGTTGCTTGGATCTGCTGCGTTGATTTAAAGGCACAAAATACAACACAACAAGGCACAACGTACCAGGCACTGAACACAAATATATTCACGATATTAATAAACCCAAATAAAGGTGACCACCCAAATTAAGAGAATTAGGAGATAAGGAGGAAAGAGAAAAAAGAAAAGAAAAGAAAAATAAGAAAGAAAAAAAAAGAGTGCAAAAATGAAATTGGGGAAAAAAAGAGGGGGAAAAAAGAAAAAGAAAAAAAAGAGCGAAAAGAGAGAATGAAGTAGAAGAGGGGAAGAGACTATTTGTATGAGGTGAAAACTCCGATAGAACTCAAGATTTTTTAAAAATATAAATATTTATGAGTTAAGCAAAAGAAATATTCAGGATATTATTTTTTAAATTATTTGTTTATTTTTTATATAATTTACTTGGAATAATTATGTCTGTTATATCTTACAAATAAGATGTAGAGAAAACAGCTGAGTTTTCTCTATCAATTAAATCAATTTCTATTTACTAACCTTGTTTCTTTCAAGTTAGAGGACTTTTTAATCAAATATTCTAAATATGAATATATAATGTTATATATTATATACTTCATAAATTCTTTAAATTCAAAAATAAAAATATGAAAATATACTTATAAGGAATCAGTAGCTACATTTCTGTTTTTTCAGCAAGAGGACAAATTAGAGCAGGCTACTCAAATACAGAAATGAACAAAAGTCAGATGAAAATATACGGATCTGAAAACAAAATACTATAAAAATGTTTAAGGAAGCTGTAAGGAGACAGAAGATTCTTTTTGTCTTCTCATTTTTCTCTCTTTTGTGTTTTTAATTAGGAATGTTATATAATTGCATGTCTCTTCTTTCTTGATATTTTGGTTTATTTTTTATTTATTTTATTTTTTATTGTAAAAATGCATAGCAAAATTTATTATCTTAACCATTTCTAAGTGGTACAGCTCAGTAATATTAACTATATTCACATTGTTATACAATCACTCCCAGAACTTTTTCAACTTGTAAAACTGAAACCCTACTCTCATTAAACTCTTCATGTTCTTCTCCCCAACTCCTAGTAATCACCATTCTACTTTCTATCTCTATGTATTTGACTACTCTTGATCCTTCATTTAAATGCAATTATACAGTGTTTGTCTTTTGTGACTGGTTTATTTCACTGAGCATAATGTCCTAAAGGTTTCCCATGTTGTAACATGTCAGAATTTCCTTCCTTTTAAGGTTGTTTGATATTGTGTGTGTGTGTGTGTGTGTGTGTCTCACATCTTATATAACCATTCATTTGTCAATGAATACTTGGTTTGCTTTTACCTCTTAGATATTATAAATAGTTATGCTATGAACTTAAATGTGCAAATATCTCTTTGGGATTCTGCTTTCAATACTTGTGGATATATCCCCAGAAATAGAATTGCTGGATTATATTGTAAATAGAGGCCCGGTGCACAAAAATTTGTGATCTTAGGTGGGGGCCCGGCCGGCCTATGTTCTCTTCCAGT
>NW_005362216.1:1174-3883 GCF_000412655.1 Myotis brandtii | reverse complement strand
CCCTTCAGGGTGGGGGTCCCCACTGGGGTGCCTGGCCAGTCTGGGTGAGGGGCTGAGGGCTGTTTTCAGCTGGTCACACACTCTTCAGGGTGTGGGTCCCCACTGGGGTGCCTGGCCAGCCTGGGTGAGGGGCTGAGGGCTGTTTTCAGCTGGTCACACACTCTTCAGGGTGTGGGTCCCCACTGGGGTGCCTGGCCAGTCTGGGTGAGGGGCTGAGGGCTGTTTTCAGCTGGTCACACACTCTTCAGGGTGTGGGTCCCCACTGGGGTGCCTGGCCAGTCTGGGTGAGGGGCTGAGGGCTGTTTTCAGCTGGTCACACACTCTTCAGGGTGTGGGTCCCCACTGGGGTGCCTGGCCAGTCTGGGTGAGGGGCTGAGGGCTGTTTTCAGCTGGTCACACACTCTTCAGGGTGTGGGTCCCCACTGGGGTGCCTGGCCAGTCTGGGTGAGGGGCTGAGGGCTGTTTTCAGCTGGTCACACACTCTTCAGGGTGTGGGTCCCCACTGGGGTGCCTGGCCAGTCTGGGTGAGGGGCTGAGGGCTGTTTTCAGCTGGTCACACACTCTTCAGGGTGTGGGTCCCCACTGGGGTGCCTGGCCAGTCTGGGTGAGGGGCTGAGGGCTGTTTTCAGCTGGTCACACACTCTTCAGGGTGTGGGTCCCCACTGGGGTGCCTGGCCAGTCTGGGTGAGGGGGGGCTGAGGGCTGTTTTCCTGAAGCGAGTGACTGAAGCTCCCAATCGCTCCTTGTTTTCTTTTTTTTTTATTTTATTCTGGGCCAGCTTTAGCTCTGAGGCCTCGCTGCTGACATCATCGATACAATGTTGCGGTCTGGCTGGATGAATCCCAGCTGAATGAAAGCCGGTTTCTGGGGTTTTGTTTAGCTGCTTATCAACATAATAGCTGAGAGGCCAGCAAGTTAGGCGGGGAACGTTGGAGTCCGCAGTCACTGGAGCAAGCAAGTCTCCCTGCTCGCTTCAGTGCATGGCTGCCGGCCGCCATGTTGGCTGACAGTTAATTTGCATATACTCACTGATTAGCCAATGAAAAGGGTAGCGGTCGTATGCTAATTACCATGTTTCTCTTTTATTAGTGTAGATTCTATTTTTAACATTTGAGGAACTGACATAATATTTTCCATAGCAGGTGTACATTTTACATTCCAACCAACAACTCACAAGAGTTTCAATTTCTGAACGGCCTTGCCAGCACTTATTATTTTTTGTTTTTATGTTTGTTTATTTTATTTTTATAAAACAAACTTATCATTTTCCCAGTGATTAGTATGTTAAACATCTTTTCATAAGTTTCTTGGCCATTTGGATGTCATCTTTGACAATGAGGTACCATCTCACACCTGTCAGAATGGCTATCATTTTATATAAATAAAAATGAAGCATCTGTTAGCCTTTGAGAAAGCGTGGAGGGATCAGGAGAATATTTTGCTATGCAAAATATGCCAGTCAGAGAAAGAAAAGTATTGCATGATATCATATGTGGAATCTAATGAACAAAATAAACTGATGAATAAAATTGATCCAGAGACACAGAAGCATGGAACAGACTGTGGAATTTTAGAGGGAAGGCAGGGGTGGGGGTGTCTGTGGGAAGAAATCAACCAAAGAACTTGTATGCACATATGCATAACCCGTGGACACAGACAGTAGTGTGGTGAAAGCCTCAGGTAGGGGACGCGGACAGGCTAGAAGGGGTCAATGGGGAGAAAAGGGGACTTATTCAATAACTTTCAACAATAAAGATTTTTTAAAAATAAAAAATAAATTTTAAAATATGTTTTACATTTACATAATGAAATACCACTCAGTCTTATAAATGAAGAAAATCTTTTGTGACAATATGGATGGATCTGGACATTATGCTAAGTGAAAAAAGTCCATCAGAAAAAGACAGGGCTATATGATCTCCCTTATATGTGGAATCTAATGTACAAAGTAATTTAACAAACAAAAAAGAACAGAAGAATACATAACATAGAACACGCTGACAGCTGTCAGTGGGGAGGGCGGTATGGGGACTGAAAAGGAGGTGAACTGATTAAGCAAATACATACTAGGTGTATCAGTTAATAATGCAGATTTTTTTCAATAGATGTAGTTACACATATGTTGATATTATTGCGATTTGATACGCATGCTATTTTGTTGTATTGACAGCAAGCTTCAAAACGTCATATGTCAAATTTGCTGAAGGTGTTAACATTATAGATATTTGTATGCTTAAAAATTTTGAATTTTGTGCCAAAAAAGAGCATTTGCAGGAAGTTTTAATTCATTTCTTTTGAAAAAAAATTATCATATACTTCATGAAGCTTATGGTAAATGCTGGTTTAAATGCTTTAACAGTGATGATTTCTATATGAAAGACAAAGAACTTCTAAGTCAACTGAAAAAGTTTGAAGACCAACAATTACAAGTATTATTGGATAAAGCTGAGTGTCAAACTCAAAAACAACTTGCAGAAAGATTAAACGTTACTCAGCAAACAATTTCTGATCATTTACAAGCAATGGGAAAGATTTTAAAGAAAGGAAAATGGGTGCCACATCAACTGAAGGAAAGACAAATGAAAAACTGAAAAGTCATCAGTAAAATGTTGCTTCAACGACACGAAAGAAAGTCTTTTTTGCATCAAATTGTGACTGGCAATGAAAAGTAGATTTATTTTGAGAATCCCAAATGCACAAAATCATGGG
>NW_005362216.1:0-567 GCF_000412655.1 Myotis brandtii | reverse complement strand
CGCGCCCAAACATGGTATTTTGTGGAAGAGCCACACTCAAGGGGCCAAAGAGCCGCATGTGGCTCTCGAGCCGCCGTTTGCCAACAATGGATCTAGTGTATATACACAGACAATAGTATGATACTTTGGGCAATGAGTGCATACTGCACTGTGTAGATGTTGTTTCATTGTGCTTTACACTTTAAACTTGTATGATTTTAATAACCAACTACAGGCCCAGTGCACGGATTCGTGCACTGGTGGGGTCTCTCGGCCTGACCTGCGACCTGTCACAATCCGGGACCCCTTGGGGGATGTCTGAGAGCCAGTTTCAGCCTGATCTCTACAGGCAAGGCTGAGGGACCCCACCGGTGTGCACCGGGCCTCTAGTATGCATATAAGATCTTTGGTTAATCTCTTCCCATCCTCCCCACTTCCCTCTGAGATTCATCAGTCTGTTCCATGTTTCCATGCCCCATGCCCGTGTGTTGAGTGTCTGCCCCCTAGTGGTCATTGAATTTCATAGCTACTGGCTGGTCAGTCAGCTAGTCACTTAGGCTTTTATATATATAGATGTCACCTCAATAA
>NW_005362215.1:0-792 GCF_000412655.1 Myotis brandtii | reverse complement strand
TTTCCATGTGCACGAATTCATGCACCGGGCCACTAGTGAGGTATAAGCTACTATGCTAGTTTATATATGTTCCCCGTCCCAACACCCAAGACCATAAGAAACTATACAGATGAAGTTTAACAGCCTGAAATTCACATTGCCTTGTGCACAAAAGAGTGGTTTCATCTTGTATCCACTAGGAATTGCATTTGGTTGCAAGTAACAGAGGACTCAAAAACAGGGGTCTAAACACATAAGGCTACCTTCTCTCACCTAAAAAAAAAAGACCTCAATTAGACAGTCTTGGTTGGTGCTGTGACTCCATGGTCATCTGAGACCCCGTGGCTTATTATTTCTTCATCTTAGTATGTGAGTCCCCTCCTCAAAGTCACCTCATGGTCCAAGATAGCTCCAGGAGCTCCTGCCATCACATCTGTATTTCAGGAAAAGAGGAAGGAAGGGGCAGGGGCATATGCTTCTTCTATGTTAAAGAGTCTGTGGAAGTCCCTGCTTGTTTCATTGCCAGAATCTAGTCACATAATCATGGATAACTACAAGGGAGGCTTGGGTTAAAATTTTTTTTAGTATTTTTTTTTTCATACTCACCCAAGGATATTTTTTCTATTGACTTTTAGAGAGTGGAAGGAAGGAAGAGGGCAGGGAGAGAGAGAGAGGGAAACACCAATGTGAGAGAGACACATCAATTGGTTGCCTCCCCAAATATGCCCCGAACCTGCAATACAGGTATGTGCCCTTGGCTGGGAATTGAACCCACGATCCTTTGGTGCATGGGCAATGCTCTAACTACTTAGC
>NW_005362214.1:0-909 GCF_000412655.1 Myotis brandtii | reverse complement strand
TGAGTCTGATCACTTTAGACAAAGAGAAATATAGGAAAGTGACTGGACAGACAGCATGAGGATGTGTAAGTGTAATTAGATTTTAGTCTGGCTTTCTGTCAACATGTTGTGCATCTGTTCGTCTTAATTTCTCATGATTCAATGTCCGTAAGAGTTTGATTTGCCCTTCCTAGAGCCATGCGCTATATAGTGGGGTTCTTAATGCGTCTGTATTCTCAGAATGCTTATCATTATGGTGTGAAGCACCCCAAGAATCTGTGTTGGTGGGCTGGAGATGAAGCCAGAGGAAATTTCTTGGAAGAATTTTGGATCCTCACTTCTGAAATCATAGAAAGCATGTGGGGTGGAGGGAAAGAGACAAGTTTTTGTGAGATATTGGGAGAGGACATTTACTGAGATGCCAGATGAGGTGTTGGCTTAATATCTCTATATCTTATATCTTTACTCATCTGCAGCCCTCCTTAGGACTGCTTCATAAACAAGCAGCACCTGAAAAGAAAAGAAAAACAGAGACACAGAAAGAGAGAGGCAAAGAAGCATCTACCCACATGGGCAAGGAAGAAAAAGTAGAACTGAATGCCAAACAATAAACTGTAGCCAATATACTCATGAGGATCAGGGCAAGAGGGAAGCACAATTTGATCATATGTTCAACTAAATCACACTCTCACGCCATTACTGCATTTATGTGTTCATCCAGATGGCCCTGAGTGTCACTGTTCTCTGCTCTCCCCCCCCCCCCCGCCCCCCCCTGCTGGCAGTGCCAAGTCACACATCGCTCTGTGCCTCAGCTTCTGGAACTGTAAAATGAGAAGGTGGCTTCAATGACCCTTCTAAAATAAAAATCTAATCCTATGTGACAAACCCATCACGGCATTTTCTAACTAGGTTTCAATCTTCTAATATCAT
>NW_005362213.1:0-876 GCF_000412655.1 Myotis brandtii | reverse complement strand
AAAATAAAAAGTTTAAGAAACCATATCTCCAATTGAGCCGAATGTGCCCCTAGTGTTTCAAAATATTAAGGGCCTATATATGGATGTAATTGCAGTTCCCAAAATTTATTGTTCTCTTTCTTACTTTGATTCTTTCTTTCCAACTGAGTAGCTTGAAAAGCTTTCACATCTTGTCTCTATTTTAGAGTTTTAAAGCACTGTTTATTACTTTATCCCCACCCCATATTTTTGAGAATATTATAATATCGTCCCTAAACCTCCTACTGAGGGAAGACCTATTGGGAAATATTTGAGTGGCATCTCTCACAAACTGTTTTACACAAAATACCTCTGACTTACATTATTATGAGCCTTCTATTTTAACCCCATAGAGCTCCTCAACAGCAGCCAGTAAAAGTGACTCCTCAGCTGGGTGAAGGTGGTTGACAAAGAAAGTGGAACAAAATAGGCACAGTCTCCAGAGCTGTAGGCCTCAGGCTCCACTACCTCCTGTTTCAGGGAGGTTGGGTGGGGATTCTATGGGCTGGCCATGGTGTGCAGCATTGCTGTGAGGCCTGCTCCAGGTCAGTCTTTCGTGAAATGTTTCTATATTCTGAGGAAAAAGGCGATTCCATTGCCCATATTTCCTTAACTGGTGTCAGGCTTCTGTGGGCGGAGCCAAGGTTTGGGAATGAACAGCTCCTTCTTAAGTGTGCTGAGAATGTGTCCTGGGGTTTCTCTCAAGTCTCTAAGATGCCTTCTCTTCCCATGTATGTCCCTTGATCCTGTGGGTTTGGGCAAAGAAGAAAGGGAAAAGTCCAACATAGTCAGGTATCTAGGGGAGTGGCAGGCCCTTCGTTTGTAAGAAACTTTCAATTGCAAATAGGAAATTTGTCT
>NW_005362212.1:5580-5879 GCF_000412655.1 Myotis brandtii | reverse complement strand
GCAGGATTCTGAGGTCCCAGACCCCTACGGGGAGAGGAGGGATGGCCTTGCAGTGGGTCGGAGAGCAGGGTGGCTTTCTTGCGGAGCTGCTCGCTGGCACTCGGGGACATGGAAACACGGAGTCGCGGAGAGGCGAGGAGTCGCAGAGACGCCATTGCCCCTTGCTCCGCTCTGGTGATTCCCGGAGACCCTGCCCTACTCAACTTACATCCCCACCCAAGCTGTGCCAGTGGCACAAAAGGAACCACCTGTGCTTTTGCAGCCCAATCCAACAAACTGCAGATTTCAACTCCTCACAT
>NW_005362212.1:0-4900 GCF_000412655.1 Myotis brandtii | reverse complement strand
CCCCTGAGAGGTTGAGACGGCCCCTGTGAGGTTGAGACAGCCCCAGTGAGGCTGAGACGGCCCCTAAGAGGTTGAAGCAGCAGCTATGAGGCTGAAACAGCCCCTGTTAGGTTGAAACGGCCCCTGTGAGGTTGAGACGGCCCCTGTGAGGCTGAGACGGCCCCTGTGAGGCTAAAACGGCCCCTGCGATGCTGCAACAGCCCCTGTGAGGCTGCGACGGCCCCTGGGAAGCCAAGGAAAATACCACATGATCTCACTCATTTATGGATAATAAAGACCATTATAAACTGATGACATATGTAATACTCTTTGTAATACTTTAAGAAATAAAACACAATTAAATTTTTTTAAAAAAGATCCCCAGCCATGGGATTTTCCCTACTTCCTGACAGCATCCAATGCAGATCAAAGCAACCCTTCCTCAAACCCTCCCCCAAAACACCTAATGCAGCCCAAACCCTGTAATTCCTGTCTCACACCCTCTTACTGACACTCCCTAAAACCCCCTCGCTGTGTTTCCTCCCCACTACAATGAGTAACAAACCCAATCTGCTTAACCACAGCTGAGCTCCTTTGTGGTCTCAGGCTGAAGAGTGATGTCATCGGCTTCCTGTCTTCCCGCCTTCCCATTCGTGTCATTGGGAAGTATCATAAATACAGAAAACAAGATGAGACATATCCTATCTAATCTAATAATAGACAAACAGGGTAATTGACCATACCTTCGCTATGCCTCCCATTGCTAATCAGCACGATATACAAATTAACTGCCAACAAAGATGGCGGTTAATTTGCATATACCGGCTAGGAGCAAAGACTGAAGACAACATGGAAGTGAAGAACTGTAGAAGGGAGCTAATAGAGGCGGCTGGGAGGTGGGAGGGGAAACCCAGCTGGAGCGGCTGGGATGTGGGAAGGAAAACCCAGCCAGAGCGGCTGGGGGTGGGAGGGCAAACCCAGCCAGAGCGGCTGGGAGGCGGGAAGGAAAACCCAGCCGGAGCGGCTGGGTGGCGGGAAGGAAAACCCAGCGGGAGGGGAAACCCAGCCAGAGTGGCTGGGGGCAGGAGGGAAAACCCAGCGGGAAGGAAAACCCAGCGGGAGGGGAAACCCAGCCAGAGTGGCTGGGGGCAGGAGGGGAAACCCAGCCAAGTGGCTGGAAGGTGGGAGGGGAAACCCAGCCAGAGGAGCTGGGGGCAGGAGGGGAAACCCAGCGGGAGGGGAAACCCAGCCAGAGTGGCTAGGAAGCGGGAGGGGAAACCCAGAGGGAGGGGAAACCCAGCCAGATTGGCTGGGAAGTGGGAGGGGAAACCCAGCAGGAGGGGAAACCAAGCAGGAGCAGCTGGGGGCAGGAGGGGAAACCCAGCGGGAGGGGAAACCCAGCCAGAGTGGCTAGGAAGCGGGAGGGGAAACCCAGAGGGAGGGGAAACCCAGCCAGATTGGCTGGGAAGTGGGAGGGGAAACCCAGCAGGAGGGGAAACCAAGCAGGAGCAGCTGGGGGCAGGAGGGGAAACCCAGCGGGAGGGGAAACCCAGCCAGAGTGGCTAGGAAGCGGGAGGGGAAACCCAGAGGGAGGGGAAACCCAGCCAGATTGGCTGGGAAGTGGGAGGGGAAACCCAGCAGGAGGGGAAACCAAGCAGGAGCAGCTGGGGGCAGGAGGGGAAACCCAGCGGGAGGGGAAACCCAGCCAGAGTGGCTAGGAAGCGGGAGGGGAAACCCAGAGGGAGGGGAAACCCAGCCAGATTGGCTGGGAAGTGGGAGGGGAAACCCAGCAGGAGGGGAAACCAAGCAGGAGCAGCTGGGGGCAGGAGGGGAAACCCAGCCAGATTGGCTGGGAAGTGGGAGGGGAAACCCAGCAGGAGGGGAAACCAAGCAGGAGCAGCTGGGGGCAGGAGGGGAAACCCAGCCAGATTGGCTGGGAAGTGGGAGGGGAAACCCAGCAGGAGGGGAAACCAAGCAGGAGCAGCTGGGGGCAGGAGGGGAAACCCAGCCAGATTGGCTGGGAAGTGGGAGGGGAAACCCAGCAGGAGGGGAAACCAAGCAGGAGCAGCTGGGGGCAGGAGGGGAAACCCAGCCAGATTGGCTGGGAAGTGGGAGGGGAAACCCAGCAGGAGGGGAAACCAAGCAGGAGCAGCTGGGGGCAGGAGGGGAAACCCAGCCAGATTGGCTGGGAAGTGGGAGGGGAAACCCAGCAGGAGGGGAAACCAAGCAGGAGCAGCTGGGGGCAGGAGGGGAAACCCAGCCAGATTGGCTGGGAAGTGGGAGGGGAAACCCAGCAGGAGGGGAAACCAAGCAGGAGCAGCTGGGGGCAGGAGGGGAAACCCAGCCAGATTGGCTGGGAAGTGGGAGGGGAAACCCAGCAGGAGGGGAAACCAAGCAGGAGCAGCTGGGGGCAGGAGGGGAAACCCAGCCAGATTGGCTGGGAAGTGGGAGGGGAAACCCAGCAGGAGGGGAAACCAAGCAGGAGCAGCTGGGGGCAGGAGGGGAAACCCAGCCAGATTGGCTGGGAAGTGGGAGGGGAAACCCAGCAGGAGGGGAAACCAAGCAGGAGCAGCTGGGGGCAGGAGGGGAAACCCAGCCAGATTGGCTGGGAAGTGGGAGGGGAAACCCAGCAGGAGGGGAAACCAAGCAGGAGCAGCTGGTGTACACGCCTATGTTTGCATGCACACACATATACACATAACTGACTGTCCTCCCTGGAAGCACAGAAGAAAAAGCCGCCAGAAGAAGAAGCCGCCCACCTTTGGTCCTGGTGCCAGCGCCTGGGGCTGGCTGCAGCCCAGGAGATGGACAAGCCACCCGCCTGAGGTCCCAGGCTGCAGCAACCCGGAGAAGCTGCCAGCCCTGTGGTCCAGGGCGCCAGCGCCTGTGGCCAGGGAAATAGGTTCCCTCTTCTCATACTGCAGTCATTACGTCAATATTCCTCTTCTGAATTTCTCTCCTGTGCTACAACCCAACTCCACTTCTCATCGGGAGGATACGGAACAGAGATAGCAGTGTTAAAAGCTTACATTTTTAAGCTGGTAAGGTTAAACACATAAATGGAAAACTAGAGTCCTTAAGGTAACAAAAGCTACAGGTAACAAAGGCTACAAAGGACAGGGACAGCGCATGACCTATTATATCCAGCAATCCATATGGGGACTGAAAACTTTGCAATGATGACAATTACTGAAGATATGAATCAACTAAAATAGTTGACAGGGACAATTCTTCCATCTTTGAAAATATCTACATCAAATCTGTTTAAATAGATTTTCATCTGCATAATATAACACATTCTGACAAGACCACCACCACCACCAATGTGGTCAGTGTTGTGCCAATAAATGTTTGATAACTGAGGGACCGCCCCCCACACCAAGTGCACAAATTTTTGTGCACTGGGCTACTAGTTTCAATATAAACCCTTGGATCCTTCTTTAGGATTTAGACTTCTATATTATAAACCAATGCCGTTACAAATAATTTTCATTCTTTTTAATGGTCAGTAAATATTCCATGGTGTACATGTAGCATAGCATTTTGAAACAGACTCACAGATACAGAGAACAGACTGATGGTAGCTAGAGGGGAGTAGGCTTAGGGGACTGGGTGAAAAAGGTGAAAGGATTAAAAAGTACAAATTAGTAGTTACAAAATAGTCATGGGATGTAAAGTACAGCACAGGGAATATACTCAATAATATTGTAATAACTACTGTGGTGCCAGGAGGGTCCTTGAAATATCAGGGGGATCACTTTGCAAAGTATATTGTTGTCTAACTACTATGCTGTAATTGAAATATAAAAAATAAAATAAAATTATACTCTTTGAAAAAGATGGCGACTGGCAGGAAGGCAGGGAGGGAGAGTGTGTGAGAGAGTGAGGGAGCTATAGAGGAGTGTGTGGACGTGTGTGGGTCTGTGTGTGAGTGAAATAGGGACAGTTAGATCCTGAAGGTCTTTCAAGGGGCTGCCAATTCGGGCAGTCTTAGAGGGCAAAACACCACTGCCGCAGCAAACACTCCGGGGAGGACACCAGCGGTGTGGAGACCACGCCATCTTGAAGTACGGAACCGCTCTGGTGGAAGATGTGCGACCACAGCTGCAGACCCAGGGACACCAAGACTGCAGGCATCCCAGTTGCAGATTTCTGAGTCACAAAGCCAATTCCCCTCCCCAGCCGCCCCCGGGGCAGCGGCATAGGAACTGCCAGACCCTGGCTGCACAGTGGGGCTGTCTGCACACACTCAGCAGCAGCAGCTCTGCCTGACTTTTAGCCTTGGTGTCGGACACAGGAAGTTTGTTTCCCGTGACCAGACTCTGTGGGCACGGAGACTGTGCTGAATTTGAGCGTAGGTGCACATCCTTGGTGAGACTGTTTTTCTGGGACCAGATCCCGCACCCACGCCCAGGGCAGGGAGACAGCGGAGTTTGAGTCTGGATGTGCGCGAACTTGGGGAATCTGTTTCCCTGCGACGAGGCTACGCACCCAGGCAGGGAGACTGTGCTGAATTTGAGCCAGGGTGCGCATCCTTGGTGAGACTGTTTCCTAGGAGGTCCTGTGCCCACGCGGGGAGACAGCGCTGAATTTGGGCCTGGAGGTGCAGACCCGGGGAGTTTGTTTTCCACAACCAGACCCTGCACCCTAGCAGAGATGCTGCACTGAATTTGAACCTGGACGTGCGAACTTGGGGAGTTTGTTCCCCATGGCCAGACGCCGTGCCCAAGCAGGGGGGCAGCACTGAATTTGAACCTAGGTGCTTGGACACGGGGAGTCTGCTTCCTGCAGTGCACACCCGCGTAACTAGGCCCCACACCCACACTGAGCAGCAGTGCCACCTGACTTTGATTCAGGACAAGCACGCAGAGAAGGCTGTTTTTACAGGGCAGGAGTGGACCTCCTGCCAACACAGTGTGAC
>NW_005362211.1:0-276 GCF_000412655.1 Myotis brandtii | reverse complement strand
TTTAAAGGGCCAGAAGGTTGAGAACCACTGCAATAATCTGTACTAATAAAAGGGTAATATGCTATTTAGACCGGATAAACTGGACGTCCTTCCGGACAAAGCCACGGAGGTGGGGGCAAGGCAGAGGCAATTAGGGGTGATCAGGCCAGCAGGGGAGAGCAGTTAGGGGGATCAGGTTGGAAGGGGAGGGCAGTTAGGGGGGTCAGGTCTGCAGGGGAGAGCAGTTAGGGGTGATCACGCTAGCAGGGGAGAGCAGTTAGGGGTGATCAGGTTGGC
>NW_005362210.1:0-753 GCF_000412655.1 Myotis brandtii | reverse complement strand
ATTTTAACGTCAAAATAAATAAATTTTGGAAAAAGTGTGAGAGTTTGTGAACAAAAAAGAGCCACATATTATACCTGACAGGCTCCGTGGAGGCCTGAGTGGCAGCCTTACCAACTCAGAAACCTAAAGTAACCACCCAAGAGAGTCTGAAATGAAAACTTTCTAACTAAAAGCAATTCATAGTGAGTTATCACATCCTTGAGTAATATTTTTCCCTAACAAAACGTCAATCTTCACCTTAACTTAGCCTATCTCTAGTCAATTTAGACCTTGAATAACATAATTGATAACATGCTTTTGGAATAACAAACAATTCCCCCTCCACCCCCCATCCCCTCAAAGCACAAGCACTGCAACAGTTTCCCCCTCATTGTTATTGTCATCATGTTAATTGCTGACTGTTAACTATCCTGTACCTGCTAGGGGAAAACTATAATATTGGGGACTAGCTATGGTTATAGGAAATATTAATCACCCTGTGTTAATTGTGTTTGCCTCTTTCTGGTTAAAGAAAGGACATTCTAACCTGGCTGAGAGTTTTACATTCCCAGGACCTGGGAGTCAACCTTAGAAAGTGGTCCATTGATTTCAGAGAGGAAGGTAGAGGGAGAGACAGAAACATCAATGATGAGAGAGAATCGTTGATTGGCTGCCCCCTGCACACTGCACACTAGTGATTCCCTCACATGTGTCTGCCAGGGAAATGAATCCTGAGGCAAGACTGCCAGGCATCCTTATGTGATCTTTGTCCTA
>NW_005362209.1:0-816 GCF_000412655.1 Myotis brandtii | reverse complement strand
CATGCCTAGGTTGTGGGCTGAATCCCTTAGAGTAGGAGGTGGGCAGGAGGCAGCCAATTAATGAGGTGACAGGTGGCAGGTGACAGATGGCCCCATCCCATTACAAAGAAACAGGATTTCCGGAGGATGAGGCCCAGAAATCAGGATTTTAAAAAGATTCCCAGGTGATTCTAATGTGCAGCCAAGGTTGAGAACCACTGCTCTAAATCCAGCCAGCAGTGCCCATTAGAGCTTTGGTGTTGCTAGTTTAGTTTTTACATGAGGCTGTGCTAAATGAGTGATCAGCAATGGACATGGCCTTTACCAGCCTCAGGCTTCACTGGTTCTTTCCAAGTGAATTGCTGTTTGCTTTTCTGTCTGAATTAATATAGGCTTGAGTGGGATATTGTTAAGGCTTAGGATTTCCCTCAGATTCATTTCAGATCTTACTCAATAACTTAAACCATGTTTTCATTTATTTCTTCCCAAGCCTAGAGGGACCTTGAGCAGCCCTTATCTAATCTGTGCCTTTTTGACAGACTGGGATTGTCCATTCCTGATAGGAAAACCATTAGATAGGAAGATCTATTTCTTTTCTACCTAGAAAGGAAACTCAACTTCAGTTAATCCTCAACAACTATCACTCACTTTGAAAATACAAATCGAAATACAAATGGTATTTGATAATTGAGACCATGAATAGTATTTAGGACATAAAAATTTTAGAAGACTCTTTACTTTGTGTTGACATGTTCACATTGAGAAATACCTAGACATAAAATAAAGGCAGGCCTTTGGGCGAAGTTGGCTGTGCTCAGATCATTAGGATCCAAGGGT
>NW_005362208.1:0-891 GCF_000412655.1 Myotis brandtii | reverse complement strand
CCAACTCCTGTGAGTGCCCGTGTTTTTGGTAGGAGCCGTTCTCATGGTTGGTAACCTCATTGTGTTTTGGATTGAATTTCCCTAATGGCTGGTGATGTTGAGCATCTTTTCATGGGCTATTTGTATATTGTCTTTGAAGAAAATTCTATTCGAGTCCTTTGCCCATTTAAAAAAATGGGTGGCCCGGCCGATGTGGCTCAGTGGTTGAGTGTTGACCTATGAACCAGGAGGTCAGGGTTTGATTCCCGGTCAGGGCCCATGCCTGGGTTGTGGGCTCAGTCCCTAGTGTGGCACCCAGGTGGCTCTCATGTGACCTTCTCCCGGCTTCCAGCTGCTTCCTAGTTGGCCTTCATGTGCCGCTGTTAGGCCAAGAGCTGAGGCCCCAGCAAACCTCCGCACACCGTTCGTGGATTCCAGAGCAGTAACCCTGGGCCTGGCTGTGAAGGACATGGGTTCATCAGGACCTATGTGCTCACGGTGGCGGCCGACCGCTGACGCTGTCCCCTAAGTCCCATCCAGCCTGCGGACAGGCAGCACCGGGTGCTATTGTTTTGTCACCACCCGACGTTCCCAGCACGGGGCTTGTGGAGCACAGAAGACAGAGAAGCAGGGCTTATGGAGCACAGAAGACAGAGAAGCAGGGCGTGCAGTGGGAGGGGACGCCTGGCACCAGCCGTGTGAGATGAAACATTAGCTGCTTACAACCGGGCTCACATCTAGAAGCAGTTTCTCGTTCTTAGACCAAGTCGCTGGCCAGGGTCCCAAGGCCTCACGGTCTTATAGGCCTTCCCTGTGCTCCCACAGGGCGAGAGGGGGAGTGGGAGTGTGGGAAGGGGCCCATGTTCCCATTTACCGACCCCTATGTTGTCCTCACTGTGCCTCTCATGTGGC
>NW_005362207.1:0-2281 GCF_000412655.1 Myotis brandtii | reverse complement strand
GTGGTCAGTGCGCTCCCACAGCCAACCTCCCATGGCGAGCGGCTCGCCAACCTCCTGTGGTCCCTCCCCTCAACTGGTCCCTCCCCCGGGCTAAGGCTCTGGGCACTGGAGAATCTGGGTCCAGGAAGCCTGTAGGAGGAGAGCAACCCCAACACTGATGGAGATGGAGTAGCAGCTCGGAGGGGGCCGAAGAGGCAAGGCAGCAGTCTAACTGCAAAGACATAAATAAGCACCACCACCATCTTATCTCTGCCACCACACCACACTGCTGGCCCTTCTGTTCCTGTCAGCCACTTCTAGCTTGGCCCTGTGCCTTTCGGGGCTCCCAACCATTGATTGACTAGCGCTCTTACGGCGGTGTGCCACCATTGGCCAAAGTCAGCTACCTATCATGCTTGGGGGCGGAGCCCCAAGAAAATGTGCAGCTGACTTAGAAGAGATGACCTGTCTGTCTGTCAGCAACTCTGTCCCGGGGAGAGTGAGGCAGCCCAAGCGCGGGCAGCAAAGTAGAGCTGTATTTCCACCTCAGAGCATAGCTGGTGTTCAGGTTGTTTGGGGGCACTCTGTCTGTAGTCCTTGCTTGCCGCTATTTCAGCACATCTACACAACTCTATAACAGGGCCTGCTGGCCAACCTCCCTCTACTCCAGTGCATGAATTTGTGCACTGGGTCTCTAGTGAAAATATAAGGAGCTGTGAAATCACATCTGACACCATCCGTGCATCCATTAGTGAAATCATAAGAGCAGTTATTTGCTGAGGTCTTTTGTAATAAATGATAACCACCCTCATTTGTTAAATTTTTCACCTGACTCTTCACTTGGTTCCTGTTTTCTAGGAAACCCTATGAAGAAGAAAAAATTCCCAGCAACAATGCCAGTCAGTGTCTCTGGCTCACGTAGAACCTTTCCAGGGTCTATAGCTGCATTGAGAGAGGGAGACAGAGAGAGAGAACCTCCTCCTAGTTGAGAGCACTCCTTCTGTCATTCATCATAGATGTTGGAAGTTGATTTTTATAGATTTTCAATAAACAGTGGTTTATAGATAGCCCCATGTAAAGTCCTTCAGAAATTATCTAATAAAGGTAGTGACTCCAGGTAGCACCCAGTTAGGCCAAGTGAGGCCTCAACCCTTACAGGTTCTTGTCATGAAACAAGAAGGAATTCAAGAGTGTGACAGAAAGATTTAGCAAAACTCAGTAAATGTATTAAAGCAGTAGTATGCACTCGAGAAGTGAGAGTGTGTGATCTCGGAGATGGAGATGTGCCAATGGGGTCTGGGTGGAAGGTTTTATTAAATGTGGCCAAGGTGGGGGAAGAAGGTTGTCCTTTGTTTTTGAGGCTGGTTGGTGACTACCTATGCGGCTTGTCCATGTCTCTCCTCTCCATTTAGTGATTTCTTGTTGGTCCTCCAATTATAGGAAATCGGGGAGGGGAAGTAGGGAACAGGTGGTTAGTGATGGTTGTATCTGTGATGTTCCAGCTAAGACAGAGAAGAGCGGAGGAGGGGTAAGAGCGTAAGGCCTAGGTTCTCTATTTTAACTTTCCTGCCTCAGTAGTACAGCAAAAGTTTAGGCCATGACAGAAAATCACCCTTCACAATTGACTATCATCTGTGTGCCCCTAGAGATGGCCTAAAGAGCTTGGGGAGAGATCTGGAAATGGAGGCATAGGGATACTGGACATTACACTTCTGGGCATCAGAATGAGAATGTCAAGATGTTTTTTTATATTGTGCTGATAATTATATCTAATTTATAGGAATATCTGGTTTCTATGCTTCTGGAAAAAGAGTGGCTTTCTGGTCAGTGGATTCTAAGCAGACACGCCCATGTAGTGGCTACTGAGGGAAGACCAGTCAATTTAGAATGTCTGCCTCAAGGCCATTTTCTTTGTGCACTTAAAACACATAATGACTTGTTGTGACCAACAATAAAAGAGTGGCTATGTGGATATTTTAATACATGAGATCTCACTCCACTCCTTAAAGGAGATCACACTCAAATTTATTTATTTGTAACCTTGTATCTGCTTCCGAGGTCAAGCCATGACCAAATTTTATTTCATTTACATAACTTATGTAAATTTCATTTGATGAAGAGAGTACATTTTCTCAGAAGATTATGAGAAAAATGTTAGCAGAAAAGTGTTGTGTATTGTTTTTCACTATCTCATTATTCCCTAAAAATTACATTGCTAGACAGTATTTAAATTGTATTTTGTATGGAAGAGGTATTTTTAAAAACTATTTTTATTGATTTTAGAGAGAGGAAGGAAGAGGGA
>NW_005362206.1:552-768 GCF_000412655.1 Myotis brandtii | reverse complement strand
TCCTTCCTGATGAGCCAGAAGACAGGTGTGGGAGAGGTATTTGTTGTTGTTGTTGCTGTTTCTCACCAGAAGAGGATATTTTTTCCATTGCTTTTTAGAGACCGAAGGGAGGGATGGAAGGGGTGAGAGAGACAGAGAGAGAGAGAGAAACATTGATACAATGATGTGAGAGAGACACATTGATTGGTTGCCTCCCATATGTGCCCCAACTGGGGC
>NW_005362206.1:0-418 GCF_000412655.1 Myotis brandtii | reverse complement strand
CCCTGGGAGTGACCTCCAGTCCCCAGAAGGCCTGCGGGTGGAGGCAGGACAGGCTCTTCCAGGTGCTTAGAAGTGACCAGGAAGAAGGTGCTCAGAGCTCAGCTGCTCACAGCTCCACCCCTGACAGTTTGGAGAGCAGGTGACTGGCCATCAATCCCTGAGGCCAGCTGCAGTGGGATTCTAGGTGACAAAATCCCCCTTAGAGCCCTCAGCGGGGAGTCCGCTTGGACTTGGTGGTTGGGCTGTTTTTATCTTCTGATCCTTCCTCAGGCGTGGTGCCCAGGGGGCTGGTGAAGGGGCCCCTGGCATGTAGGCGTCAGTTTTTAAGTGCTACAAGCTTGAGGTGCCCCTCATAGCTCCACTGAGCTGCATCTCCCCTCATTTTGGTGCTTCTGGCCTGGGGTCCTTCACTGTTTCT
>NW_005362205.1:0-748 GCF_000412655.1 Myotis brandtii | reverse complement strand
AGTCCGGGGCCATCACTGGCAAATGGGGACATACAGGCACCCGAATCACACAGTTCTCACTAGAATTATCCTGGAGCTGTGGCCAGTCTTCCCCTGCAAGGTCTCATCTCCTCATCCTCACCCACCTGGCACATGGCGACTCTATTTGCATTTAGCCAAAAATCAGAATCCATTTGCCAGAGACAGGAGCCCCAAGTGTAACTCAGGAGGGGCTGCGTTTGAGCACATAGACACCAGCCCAGCTGCTGCTGATTCCCAGCTACGTAATGGCTTTCCTCAGAGCAGTGCCATATCCGGCCCTTCCTGGAACTGGAGGGCTGCTTTTCCTTAAACCGGGGAGGCTCACAGGTTCACAACTCTAAACTTAATGTGTGAAAAGCCAAGAGGCCCGGACGGTGTAGCTCAGTGGTTGAGCATCAACCCATGAACCAGGAGGTCATGGTTCAATTCCAGGTCAGGGCACATGCCTGGGTTGTAGGCTCGATCCCTAGTGGCGGGCATGCAGAAGGCAGCCGATCAATGATATTCTCTCATTGATGTTTCTACCTCTCTTCCTCTCTCTGAAATCAATAAAAAAAAATACATATTTAAAAAGCCAAGAGAAATGTCCGATTCTCACAACCAGCCTCTCTCCCTCCTCCTCACCTCCACCGTTGTTCCTTGCTGTCTGTTATTCAGTTTCAGGCCCCCTTGCAGGCATCAACACCCCCAATTGCCAGGGTGATGATTTAGGATCTCTCGTGTAGGT
>NW_005362204.1:0-918 GCF_000412655.1 Myotis brandtii | reverse complement strand
CCCCCCCCCCCCCCCCCGTCTCAAGGTACCCCAAACTTTAAACCTATTATAGCATCATCTTGAAGTTCAGAATTTTACCATCTAAATTAGGTTCAGGTAGGCCCTAGCTGGTTTGGCTTAGTGGATAGAGTGTTGGCCTGTGGACCGAAGGGTTCCTTCCGGGTTTGATTTCAGTCGAGGGCACGTACTTAAATTGCAGGCTCCTTCCTGTCCAGGGCCCTGGTCAGGGATCATGCGGGAGGCAACCAATCGATGTGTTTCTCTCACACTGATGTTTCTCTCTCTTTCCCTCTCTCTCCCACTCTCTCTAAAAAGAAAAAAATCAATGGGGAAAAATATCCTTGGGTGAGGAGTCAAATAAAAAAAAAGGAAAAGAAAAATAAATGTGATCTTTAAAAAATAAAAATAAATTAGGTCCAGGTATGAATGACATTTCTCAAGTGCATTTCCTTAACTACAGCTGCTCCCTAAGTATTGATTTGAGTGAAATTCCTCTCCTTCTTAAGACCCATGAACTGAAGAAAATGCCATATGCCCCTTCCAATATAAAATGGTGGAACAGGCATAGGGTAATTGCTATAGATATTCTTATTCAAAAAAGGGGGGGAATGGCCTAGGTTTTACCTCTCAAGGTTTCAACTGCATCATAAGCTAAACTCACTGAAACTACCTGCAAGTTACTATGAATGACTTTGGGTGTCTTCCCAACTCTTCAACCACACCTTTGGTCCATAAGAAAATTACTAATTTTGTGCCATTTCTACAAATGATGAGTTTTATTCATTACATTTTAATCTTTCTGAATTTCATTTACAAAAAAAAAGCCTGAACTTCAGTTTGGGGCTTCCCTTAAAGTTAGTGTTCGTTTTTGTTTTTTTTAAAAAAAAATACATTTTTATTGATTTCTGAGAGGAAGGG
>NW_005362203.1:0-378 GCF_000412655.1 Myotis brandtii | reverse complement strand
GGCCCCTGGTTCCGTGTTTGCCGGCAGCCCCACTCCCGCCAACCTGCTCCCACGCCTGTCGGTGCCGGCCCCACTCGCACCCACTGACAGTGCGGAGTGATTGGGGTCAGTGCCAGCAGCGGTGTGAGTGGTGACTGCTGCCCCGATTGCCCTTTAGGAGCAGGGGGAGGTGGAGAAGCCCTCAGGGGTGACCAGGGCCGGCAGCAGCAGGTCGCACCAGCTAATGGCGCCAAGCAATCGGGGCTGGTGTCAGGTGCCAGCAGCGGGTGTGATCGGCGGCTCTGGCACCAGCAGCAGGTGCGAGTGGGGCCAGCACCAGCAGCAGGTGCGAGTGCTGGGCAAGACTGTGGTGCATGGGAGCAAAGAATTTTCAGTAAC
>NW_005362202.1:0-272 GCF_000412655.1 Myotis brandtii | reverse complement strand
ATGTATACATGTTCTTTGGTTAATCTCTTCCTGCCTCTTCCCTCCTGCTCTTCCCTCTGAGATTCATCAGTCTGTTGTATGCTTCCATGTCTCTGGAACTATTTTGTTCATCAGATTCCACATATAAGTGAGATCATGTGATATTTGTCTTTCTCTGGCTTATTTCGCTTAGCATATATTTTTTTAAATGTCCAAATAATATTCCATTGTATATATGAAGATCTTACATCTATGTGATACTGGCCTGCAGTTTTATTTATTTGTAATATCTT
>NW_005362201.1:0-947 GCF_000412655.1 Myotis brandtii | reverse complement strand
TACTGTTTTAAATAAATTTCAGTTTAGGTCTCAGTGTGAGAAGGTGATTTTGAGTAAAGTCTTCAAGGAAATGAGGGGATTTTTTGTCCTGAGTGATTAAAGAATATGAATGCAATCAGTGTGGTTTGATGGGAAGGTGAGTTGAGTGGGTAAGGCAATAGAAGGGGATGTGTAATGTAGGCCTAACTAGGCCATGATAAAGATGGATTCACTGATGGCATGTATCTGAGCAAAGGAGTGGCAGCGTTAATGTGTACTTTAAAAAATCACTCTTGCTAGCCCTTACCAGTTTGGCTCAGTGGATAGAGCGTAGGCCTGCGGACTGAAGGGTCCCAGGTTCGACCCGGTCAAGGGCATGTACCTTGGTTTCGGGCACACCCCCAGCAGTGGGTGTGCAGGAGGCAGCTGATCGATGTTTCTCTCTCGTCGATGTGTCCAACTCTCTATCCCTCGCCCTTCCTCTCTGTAAAAAATCAATATAAAAATCACTCTTGCAGATGGTGAACAAGGATGCAAGCAGACGCTGAGACCAGCGACAGGATCAGGAGAACTAGCGGGGAAACCATTCCTGGAATCTAGGTAAAAGACTCATTTGGATGGGACCTAATGAGAAGAGAGTGCTGCAGGCTTTTCTGATGAACTTCCAGGAGAGAAAGGGACTTCTATTTCTAAATGATTTATTTGAAACAAATTGACCTGAGAGCTAGAGTTCTTATGGTGAGGTTCTTTAATGTGGTGCAGACTAAACCCTGGATGGAAGGAGGTGGGATAGAAGAAAGAACTCTGAATATAGCGGCATGGGAGGACTTGCCATGTTTCTCAACTCACCAGGTGTCTGGATGCCAAGAACAGGTTCACCTTCTCATTGGTAGTTACTGATCCAGGGTACAGGAGCGGTTTTAACAATGTTGGCTGGACACTGCCCCGCCGGCGCGTCCCCACCGCCT
>NW_005362200.1:0-711 GCF_000412655.1 Myotis brandtii | reverse complement strand
TTTTTAAAGCCGAATCTACTTTTTTAAAGCCAAATCCGGCCCCGTTTGTTAGCCTGGATAAGAAAACGTTCCCAGTTTACTTACAGACCCGGGCTTCTGTAGTTGATCCTGGGCATTGCGTGCGGTAGAATCCCCCTCACCTTTTTTCAGTGAGTTTTCCACACCTTTTCGGTGAAAACTTCCTTTTCTCGCTCCAGCGAGGCCTGCACTTCCAGATTACCCGTCGGGCGCCAGATGTCGAGTAACACTCCCTCCACGTTCCGCGTGGAGTAGGGTTCAGTATCTGAAAGTGGAGCCACACAACAAATGAGAGAAAAAGACACAAGATAATTTTGCAATATTGGGGGACCAGGCGGGCAAGTCCCGAAGGACTTCCTCCTGTGCTTAGGTCTCACCAAGCTTTTATTGATCTGGGATGCACTCATAGCATAGCCCTTAGGCAGGTGACCCCATTAACAGGCAGACTAGCCCATCAGCAAGGATTTACATAATAATAAATGGGAGAGTAGTTTCAGCTACCACTGTCTGGACAAACAGAGGTGGCGCCTAGCTCCGACCTTTGCTAGGGCTTCAAAGGCACCCAGCCTTCGGGGGGTTTCTCTGTCTATGCTTATCAGATAGTGAAGGCAATAAATGGACTCCGGCACCCACTCTCACCACTCCTGTGAGACATGGTACTAGAAGTGCTAGCCATAGCAATTAGACAAGAAG
>NW_005362199.1:0-472 GCF_000412655.1 Myotis brandtii | reverse complement strand
TAAGAATGGAATTTGTGAAAATGACCTCCATGAACACGTTGATGCCATGTTTCCCTAAGTTGTTAAGAAAATTTTTCAAATTTGTAAATAAAGCAAAATAGGGAATTGCATGACCTTTCGATGTCATGCTGGAGCTTTTCTAAGAAGCTCACCTTCCTAGGGGAGGTTGGTTTGCACAACTGATCAGGGCCCACCTGTTTTACCACTTTGTAAAACTGAGAAAGTGCAAAGGTATCAGTTCGGTTGCCGGGTAGGATGTTGACTGATTTTACACTTAATGTATTTTATCTCAGCATTCAATTCTTTTCTTCCAATGTCTTACAAAATCCTAGTCTCTCATAATCTCTTTAAACTGCTTTTGTCATCCTGCTGGTTCCCTCATTCATGAGCGAAATCCAGTGTTAGCAGGTATTCACTATTGGTATGAGAATGGGAGCTTTAATGTTTGAGAATTATGCTTTGACAGAGTCTG
>NW_005362198.1:0-530 GCF_000412655.1 Myotis brandtii | reverse complement strand
GTTGTTGGTCCTGGCTGGTGTGGTTCAGTGGATAGAGATTTGACCCCTGGACTGAAGGGTCCCGGGTTTGATTCCCGGTCAAGGGCACGTCTCTTGGGTGCAGGTCTGACCCCCGGCCCTGGTTGGGGCGTGTGCAGGAGGCAACCAATCCATGTGTGTCTCTCACACTGATGTTCCTCTCTCTGTGTCTCTCTCTGAAAATCAGTGGGAAGCGTCCTCGGTGAGGATGAACAGGACAAAACCAAAAGGGAAGAAGCACATGGTGCTGGTTGTGTCTGAGGCCCCTGTTGTGTGTCACAGGGAGTCCTGCCAGGCGGGCGGCCAGTTCATAGAATCGCATGTGGAGGCCACACCGGAAGGCCCGGCTGGGCCTGGTTCTGTGGGAGCTGGGCCTTCAGCCCCCTCTGTCCCGTGTCTGGCCCAGCTGGGCCGGCTCCCACTCGGACGCGGCCCCGGGGCTCCCATCACGTGGGTGGGACTGGCCTCCCTGCCGCCGGGCGGCTGCTGTATCAGAACCTTTAGAGGCGATG
>NW_005362197.1:0-739 GCF_000412655.1 Myotis brandtii | reverse complement strand
AGGGAGGGATAGAAATCCAGTCAGACTTGCAATCACTCCTGGAACTCCTCCTATGGGAAGTCCACCTACTTCCCACCCAATATGTTTTCCTTACTCTCAGCGTTCATCACCAGCAGACTCTCCTGGCGCCTTCTGAGGGGGGCCAGGGGTTGGCACCATCGCCACTGGTGACTCAGGGAGCCCCAACATGTGTTTAGTGTTAATCATTCTGCTAAGTGTCAGGGATACAAAGTATAAAAACCTCAGGGTTAGGTTTCCTTTGCCACTCTGATTTCTAAACACGTTTTATTATAAAACTAGAGACTCTGTGCACAAATTCATGCACCAGTGGAGTCCCTAGGCCTGGCCCATGGGATCAGGCCAAAATCGGCTTTCTGACATCCCCCAAGGGGTCCCAGATTAAGAGAGGGTGCAGGCCAGGCTGAGGGACCCCACCGGTGCACAATCAGGGCCAGGAAGGGATGTGGGGGGTTGACCAGCCAGGGAGAGACAGCAGGAGGGTTCCAGGGTGTGTCCGGCCCATCTTGCTCAATCCTGATCGGCCAGACTTCAGCAGCAAGCTAACGTGCCGGTTAGAGCATCTGCCCCCTGGTGGTTAGTGTACATCATAGTGACTGGTCGACTGGTCAACTGTCTGCCTCCTGGTGGTCAGTGGCCTTAGCATATCATTAGCATATTACACTTTGATTGAACAGATGACTTGACGACCGGACAACTGGACACTTAGCATATTAGGCTT
>NW_005362196.1:0-1341 GCF_000412655.1 Myotis brandtii | reverse complement strand
TGGACTGAAGAGTCCTGGGTTCAATTCTGGTCAAGGGTACGTATATGGGTTTCAGGCTCCTGGCCCTGGTTGGGAGCATGCCGGAGGCAATCAATCTATGTGTTTCTCCCACATCGGTATTTTTCTCTGTCTCTCCCTCTCCTTTCCACTCTCTCTAAAAATCAAGGGAAAAAATATCCTTGGGTGAGGATTTTTTTTAAAAAGGGACTGATTTCAGTAAAAAGTAATTTCAGTTACATTAAAAAAAATTTAAAAAAAGAACTGCACGGTATAGAAAATTGTTCTAAGAATCAAATTGCCTTAATGGAATAAATTCCAGAAAATACTTTCTTGATGAAAATTGATCATGTTTGTATAATTTTGCTTAAAATACTTCATACAGGATCAAATTATCTACTGGGATAGTAGGTAATATTTACATTCTATATAATAAAAGGCTAATATGCAAATTGATTGAACAATGGAACAACCAGTCGCTATGATGTGCACTGACCACCAGGGGGCAGATGCTCAACACAGGAGCTGCCCCCTGGTGGTCAGTGTGCTCCCACAGGGGGAGTGCTGCTCAGACAGGCTCATGGCTGGCGAGCTCAGTGGTAGTGGTGGGAGCCTCTCCTGCCTCCGCAGCAGTGTTAAGGACGTCCCCTGAGGGCTCCCAGACTGCGAGAGGGCACAGGCCAGGCTGAGGGACCCCACAGGCGCACAATCAGGGCCAGGGAGGGACGCGGGAGGTTGGCCCGCCGAGGAGGGACTGTGGGAGGGCTCCAGGGCATGTCGGGCCTGTCTCGCTCAGTTCCAATTGGCCGGACCCCAGCAGCAAGCTAACCTACTGGTTGGAGCATCTGCCCCCTGGTGGTCAGTGCATGTTATAGCGACTGGTCAACCGGTCGACTGTCTGCCCCCTGGTGGTCAGTGCACATCATAGCAAGCAGTTGAGCGGCCTTAGCATATCATTAGCATATTTCGCTTTGGTTGAACGGACGACCAGATGACTGGACACTTAGCATATTAGGCTTTTATTATATAGGATATATATATTGTGCTATCATATCCTGGGTTCTTTTCTACAAGTTCTGTCCTTGACTTTTTTTTTAATCTCCTCTTCTCTTTACTATCTTCTAGAGTCTTTAATGTATTATTTCAAGGCTGCTTAATTATGAATCAACTAATCTTTTTTTTGAAGCACTTTTTTATCCCATTCCACTTCCCGACAACTCAAAGCCTTCTTGCTTTTCAAGCCCTTGACTTCATCAGGTAGGTTGGGCTCTCTTCTTCCTTCTTTCTGTCACCATCATGAGTCACATATCTTTGCTGACATTTGCATATTTCAAATATTCATTA
>NW_005362195.1:6335-7358 GCF_000412655.1 Myotis brandtii | reverse complement strand
ACATGCTTGGATGAGATCATGGTGGATTTGAGCATTCGGTTTTTGAACAGTGGTTCTGATTTAATGAACATGGGATGAGGAATGTAGGAAAAATGAGGAATGATGGAAATAGACATGAAGTGAGGAAAATCACCTCTTCGTTGGAAAGTTCAGGAATGTGAAGCCATCCCCTAGAGAAATAGTGTGAGTAATTGCATTATCTTTGGGGTGTGGGAAGGGAAGAGAGCTGAAGGAGGGTGCAGGATTCCTACAGGGACAATTGTGAGGATTCTGGCAGCCAGAGACCTGGCTGACCTCACTGGTGAAGACGGGACTTATGCCTCACTTCCTGGTCCTCACTCTTAAATTCCCTTCTGGTTTTGGCTTTGGTCCCTGATCCCTAAACAGTTACCCTCAGCTTGTCACTTCTACATTGCCTGCTGCTAGCCACGCTGCCTTACTGAAAATAGAGCCTGAAAGAGATGTTTATTCTTGGCTCGTATGAGCCAAGGGAGCTCTAGCACAGCACTGGCCTAACCCAACAGGAGGCCAACTCACATCTTTTCCCTGGAGACCCCCAGTCCCTCCCTTTCCCCAGCAGCACAAACTTCACTGGTGGCCTCAGTGATGGCGGGAAATGTCCTTTTGGTATCTGCTGGGTCCTGACTGTCCTGGCTACTCTGCTTCTGTCAGAGGGGGGCAGTCATGTCTGCAACAAACTATACACAGGTCCTGCCTGTCTCAAGGGTGTAGTGATAAGACTTGCCTTTTTTGGTTGTAGCAGAGGCAAAGTTGGAATTTTGAAATATTGTTTTTACCAACTAGAGGAAAAACTAGCAATGAAAGTAGAAGAAATCTTTCTGCAGTTTTTAAATTTTCCCTGGTAGGCCCCAGGACCGGCCTCTGTGTGACATGGCAACTTGTGTGACCAGTAGACAACACGTGTGGTTCCAGACAGGTTCATCTCGACTGATGTAAAACACCAGGTCCTGGTTGAGGTGGGGAATGGCAAGCAATAGGGAAGGGTCTAGTTTCCTGAGGATG
>NW_005362195.1:4340-5514 GCF_000412655.1 Myotis brandtii | reverse complement strand
GTCCCATGAATTCATATTCAATTCTAGGGAGAAAGACGGCCACCCTCAAGATGCCTGAGATAAAATATTTTCCTTCGGAAGTGACTGGGAGTTCAGGTTAAATTGATTCACAGAAATAAAGTAATGGTTTTTTGGCCCTTGTGAGTTTGTAGAGAAACATTCATGTCTACTGTAACATCAGCATTTCTAGAATTAGCTGAATCTGGATGTCTTCATTATGAACTGGCTATAGACTGAGAGAACAGAACTAGCTGTAGAAGGGTAGAGTTGAATGGCTTCTTCTAAAGTGAAGAAGCCATTTCTCCTAAGGTGGCTTGTCCCAACACATAGCCACGAAAATCTTTTATCTCACACTTAAAACCTGTAGCCCCTCAGATTTACTGGATTTAGGCAATTTGCCTGTGATTTCATCATCCTATATAATAAAAGCGTAATATGCTAAGTGTCTGGTCATTTGGTTGGCTGTTCAACCAGTCAAAGCATAATATGCTAATGATATGCTAATGCCACTCATCCACTCGCTATGACCTGCGTTGACCACCAGGTGGAAGATGCTCTGACTGTTAGGTGAGCTTGCTGCTGGGGTCCAGCCAGTGAGGACTGAGCAAGATGGGCCAGACATCCCCTGGATCCATCCTGCGGTCCCTACCTGGCTGGCCAACCTCCCGCTTCTCTGATTGTGCACCGGTGGTGTCTCTCGGTCTGGCCTGCACCCTCTCGCAATCTGGGACTCCTAGGGGGATGTTCGAGAGCCGGTTTTGGCCCAATCCTGAAGGCCAAGCTGAGGGACCCCACCGGTGCATGAATTTGTGCACCGGGCCTCTAGTAATACTATAACTCATCATAGATTGTCATCACCTTGCAATTCCCTGGTGTCCTAGTTGACAAACCAAAGTGTCTGCTGCCCTGGCATTCTCCCACCTCACAGGACACCAGCATCTGCTAAGGCCATGCTGGGATGTGATGGACTGAGAAAAAACAAGATCACTCCATAATCATGTCTGCACACAGACAAAACGGGAACATTGTCCAAACCACGAAAATGACCAGGCATCCACCTGTTCTGGCTGGAGGAGTGGCTGCTGCTGCTTCACCTGCTCCAGTCGTCCCTCTGTCTGAATGAGACTTAGTAAGACACCTTGCCATAGAATTACCCCACTTCCTGGCAAAACCC
>NW_005362195.1:2360-4135 GCF_000412655.1 Myotis brandtii | reverse complement strand
TTTAAAAAATATATTTTTATTCATTTCAGAGAGGAATGGAGAAGGAGAGAGAAAAATAGAAACATTGATGATGAGAGAGAATCAATGATTGGCTGCCTCTTGCAGACCCCACACCTGGATCAAGCCTACAACCTGGGCATGTGCCCTGACCGGGAATTCAACTGGGGATCTCCTGGTTCATAGTTAGATGCTCAAAAACTAAGCTGCATCAGCTGGGCAATTTTTACTTTTTTAAAAAACCCGGTATGCATGGAGAGAGAGAGAGGAGAAGAAATGAAAAGAAAATAAAGAAGAAGAATGAACTGGGAGTGATGATGACATTCTCTGGGGTAGTGGCTCTAAACTATGTGTTGATAGTGATTTTATTGGACGATCTTTATTTTCTACAATTAATTTTCATTACATTTGAGCATGAAGAAAAAGTTATTTTTAAATGTGTGAAAATCATGACTTTTCCAAGGAAAATACTCTGTTTTTAATTTTTATATTTGCAATGGCATCTTGTGCCTGACTGAAATTGTATATAAGTCATGGCTGGTTTGAAGACTTCTGATTTTCCAGGTCAGTTGCAGTACAGTGCAATAGGTGTCACTTGTTCCCTGAGAACAGCATATTGCTAATGCTGGCTGGAAGCCCTCTCTGAGCTGTGCCCAATTCTAGATCAATTACCTGTCTGCAAGATATACCTAATCTCTAATCTTTGAGTTATGCACTTGTACTTGTAATTTTACATAGTACTTGTAATTATAAGTACTATGTACTTGTAACTTTCCTTCCTCTTGTAATTTTAACCCAATTTAGATAAGAGGAATTATCACTACAGTAAAACACACATTCCTTTTATAGGCAGAACTTTCACATAGCCACCCTATCTTCAAAGTAGTCTTTTGAAGTACTTCAGGCAGGAATATGTACTTCATTTTACAGATGAGGAAAATGAAGTTCAATAGAAAACTGAAGTTATTAATAGTTTGTTGCTCCAGTTTTCTTTTCCCTTCATTGGTTAGTTCTATGCAGTAAAACAATACTTCTTGTGCTTTAAATATATTGGTATATAAATGTATCAATAGTAAAAGCACATTTGGATTAGTTTCTGAGAAATGCCATTCAAATGATGAGAGCCAACCCATGCTGCTTGTGCAGTGTGGTTGTGCGAAAGCTTCTGATGGATACATGGCAAAAGGGAGCCCTCTCCACCGGGGCAGGGTAGGCAGTCTTCAGATATCTGGGACTTCTTAGAAAACACCTGGCATTCCTGGGGAGCATGCTGAAAGGGACCCATGTTTATATGTGAGGTGGGGTTACATTAAAAGCATCAGTTATTGTACTCTGAGGTATATCAGACACACAGGGTTGTTTGCTTCTCCCCTCTGAGATATCACACTTTTCCAATTCCTACATGTGGTCATTCTCAGAATCTCACTTCCTGATACTTGCCTTGTAGATGCTGCTTTCCTTTTTTCTTGTTTGCTCTTCCTCAAATGTTATGGAGTTAGAAAGGAAGTGACCAAGATGAGACTGTCAGGGAGCTGTTTTTGGAGAGATGAGGAATGACTATACCAATTTAAAAGTCTCGAGATAATCAAGGCCAGCCTTGATCTCAGTCTACTGAGTCACCCTGAGACTTGGTTGCTCACTCCAATGCTGTGGCAATTTGGAGAGAATGCTCCAGGCTGGAAGGAGGGAGTCCGGCCTTATGGAGCTGACCTGACCATCCTCTCACAGAGTGGTGGTCTCTGGCCCAGGAGAGATTAGAAGAAGAGGCTCCAGGGAGC